>NC_092775.1:47407112-47707268 GCF_047496795.1 Chiloscyllium punctatum | reverse complement strand
ATTATTTGAAATTAATTGGAATTATGAAGTCTGATATAATGTACAACTGCAAATTTATTTCTCTTTTGTTATTTAGGAGAGTTAATATTTTAAAATATTACTTATGTTGAAATATTGCACAAATGAACTTAAAGACCATATTACATTTTTGGAAGCATATGACATTTCAAGGCTAAATTGTTTTGTGCTGTTACTGTCATCCAGAAATGTGGTTTCATTTCAACAATTTGTTTTCCTGATTGATTTTGCCACCAAATTCTTTGATGCTAATTTTTGATTTTATTGCACTGGTATTTGTTATTTCAGAATCCATGAAGAAGAAACATCATGAGAATGAGTTTCTTACAATTAAAATCATTTGGTTAGACTGCGAAAGGGTAGAAGGAAGGGATTATTCTGATAGAGAATTCTGGTTTAAAAAAGGCAGCATTAATATGGCAGGAATTTTTTTTGTACCCATATCATATTTTTAAAAAATATTAACTGGTTGCATATTACCCCCACAATGGTAAGAATGAAATTATATCTAAGAATTCCTAAACCCAGCAAAATTTGGAAATTATTCTGATGTCTTTGGTATATATCCTCACAAGTCCTGACATGCAATTTTCACTTATTAATATAACCTTTCCTTAAATTGCGTTTTCTTTGTGGTTCTGAAATCTGCTATGAGCAATACAAATCAATTGAAACAGACTACAAAACCATGCTATTGCTTTATACCTTCGGTCTTCATATGTCAAGCTTGATAACGTGTTCATTGTGTTCAAACAATGATACAGTAAAATCAATCTTGTGACTGTATATTCATAGTTATTTTGCAATATGCTTTTGAAAGTTTTCAGCTACATATGTAGGAAGATATTCAACTTGTTTTATTTATTTAAGTTTGTAAGTCACTATCTGTGAATGAGCTAACCACTATCATTGTTTTCTGAACTTGAAACAACAGAAACTTAAAACTTTAAACAGATAAGTAATCAGAAACAAGGTGTAACTCCTTTCAAACATCACAACAAATGAAATTAAACAATTAATGCAGTGTCTCTACAAATGGGAATATACTATAGAAGGTGACAATCTAAGTGACTAACTGAAAAAAATTAAAACACATTACTTAAGTCGCCAATCAGTTAATGAATGAATCTCATGCATTTACAATGCATGAATGTATGTTTCTGGTGTAGAAAAACATATTTTGTCTCATGAGGGGGTGTTTTTGTCTCTTTATTTACATCTTCCTAGATCTATTTCTTTTTCCTTGTTTCACTCTCCCTGTTTCTTCCCCTGCAGGCACACACAGCCTGACAGTTAAAGAAAGTAAACACTGTTGAATAAAACCCTGGCAGTTATTCAATCTGCTGAAAACAAAGCTTTGTTACTGATTTCCGGTCCCCCATACAAAAGCATAACCTGAAACAGAATCTAGTGGACAGGTATATTCATGCAATTTGTTCAGCCACCCTTAATTCTTAACACAAAAACAGTGGAATGAGTTTCAGTGGGTGGGGTGAAGAAATTAAACTTCTGAAGAACTGGAGAATTTATACATAACTACTGACTATTCCTTTATCTTAGTTAGAACCATTCATTGTTTCTCTATCAAGCTCCTAATTTTTAAATATAAGGCAATTAATACTTTGCTACATTAATGATCATTTGTGAATAATTGAGCAAAGCAACTGATGGAGTGGGAGAGTGGAGGAATGTGATTCTGAAGTTATCTAACAGGAAAGATAGCAGAGTAAGAGTTAATGAAGTAGAAACTGATAGATAAGCCCAAACTTACAACTTTTCTCTTCTGTTTCCCTCTTGCCCATAAACAAAAGTGGAATTGGTAAAAATCTGTTGTGGATTTTTGACTGAAACAAATTAAAATTGCCACGCAGTTTAATTAAATGGCACATTTAATTTCCAACTTTGTGACCATGGTTCCCTGAATAATGGAATGAAGGTTGTTTTCTCTTTTTACTGTTACGATTTTGTTTGAGACATTTTGTATGGTTGAGTGGTCTAGAAGACAAGGGACCATAAATATAAAGTTAATTGCAAGCTATTTAGAGTGGAGAACAAGAGAACCAATTTTAACCAAAGCTTGTGAAGCTTTGAAATACACTACTGGAGTTAGTGCTAAAAAAGATCTACTTGAAACTAACTTAGATGGTCACAGCTCCTCCTGAATACCACAGTACATTGTAAAACTGTCTTCAATTGTTGCTCCTCAATCAACCTTAATATCTGCACCCACTTCCCATGACTCCTTTTCTTGTAAGTGTGAGAGATATAAAACATTTCCTTTCAACTCCTCTCCAGCAAGGTCTCAAACAGTCCTTCCAGGTGAAGCTGCAATTTATGTACACTTCTTTGAATTTAGTATCATGTACTTGTTGCTCACAATGTGAGCTTCATTACACTGGTTTACTACATTCCACTATACCTCCTGCAGGTAAAGGATACCAGCAAAGTACAGGATATTACACCTCTGCTCTAAATAAGTTACTGAACCTGTATGACAGTGAAATAGAATCATGTAGAACTGGAGCCTGGGTTTGTAAGACTTCAGATAAGATGTCCTTTCTTACCATCCCCTCGAGATAGTTATGTTTAATAACACCTGTGCCTTTTCACTCACATGTAGATCTCACATTACGACACTTACAATGGCTTGTCATTTTAATTCTCCACCTTGGTCTCACATGCCCAGCCAAGTCCTTGACCTGTGTAATGTTACAAGTAAGCTTAATACAATTATAAGGAACAACACTTCATATTTCAATTACACATTACACAGCATTTATGGTGAGGTGCTGGTGGTGTTGAGGGGGTGGGGGTTGCTCTGGGAGTTAGGTTAACTGCAGATAGTTGATTTTGTGTCAGCTTCACTGGCAGAGTACAACTTCACATTTGGATCTTCACTTTGGATAATCTGACAGAAAGTGTATACAAACTACTATGTTCTGAATTCTACTAATATCATTATGAAAAATCACAAAGAATATCAATCTACACCTGGCTAATCTTGAGCAATTTGTCACAGTGGTTTCAGGGATGAGGAACTTTAATTATGAAGATAGTTTGGAGAGTTAAAAATGTTTATTGTAGAGAAAGAGGAAAGGTGAGCACTTGGTTAACAGAGATTTGATAGCAATACTCAAAATCATGAGAGAGCTGAACCGGGTAGATAGGAAGTAACTCATGAAACAATAGAAAATAAGACAGCACAGATTTAACGTAATTGGTTAAAGAAGCAAAAACAATGTAGGAAACGCTTTTCATACAGAGAATGGTTAAGATCTGGAATGAACCATTTAAAAATATGTTGGAGAACACTTAGTTGAAGCATTCAAAAATGAATTAGATTGTAATCTGAAAAGGAAGAATACGTAGAGTGATGGGAGGAGGCAGGAGTGAATTGGTCATTCAGGGAGCCAGAGTAGATACAATGGCCAAATGTCCCCATTCTGTGCTGTAACATTTCTGTAATTCTGTCATTATTGTAACAACAATCCTGCACCAGGCTGGATTCCAAAGTAAAAAGATACATTCCTGCTGCCATTGATCCTAAGTTGCAGAAGAATGAGCAAGTCAGCAGTAATTCTGTAATCAAAACTAGAACTCAAGAGAAACACCTGGCATAAAGTGAAAATGATCCTGGAAAAATCAAATGGCTTTTGAAATCAATTGATGGACTAATATTCAAAAAGAGACATTTGGAATTCGACAACTGAAAAATTATCCCTCTTAAATAAATTACTGTGTGTCATTAATTAACCTCTAAAAATTGAAAGAGGGCTTCATTTGATCTCGGCTGAAGGATATTAATTATTCAAAGACAATTGAGTTAAACTCACTCCATTTCCAAATGAAACAGGAAATTTTTCTGATCACTTGAGAATAGAAAAATAAGGAGGATTGACATATGTCAAACATACAGCCCTAGTTCAGTGAACTTGTCTTCGGAACTTTCTACTTTAAAAAGGAACTGGTTCTTCAACCTACTTCAATGGTACAAGAAAATAGGTTACTTTTCCACCACTATGGCAGAATTAGTTATTAGAGGACTCTCAGAACATTAGTGATGTAGCTAAACAGTACCTCCAACTGCTTTTCCTCATTACAAAGATCTTTTCAGAGTTTTTTTTAATCTCTGGACGGGAGAAGGTTCTTTCAGCTCTGGCCCATCAGGACATCCGAGAGAGTTTGGATTCCGAGTGACTTCTGCTTCAGCAGGAGAGTCCTAGCTCCAGTTCATGGCTGATGTGGTGGAGGCAAATTTGGGCTCCTGGCAACGTCTGCGAGTTTGGGCCCAATACGAGACATGGCTGCATTGGTGAGATGGACTTATGGTGATGGCCGAGTCAAGTTTGGGCTGGTGCAGTGCCTGATGGTGTCTGCATTGGTGAGAACTCGTAGCGGTGGGGGCATCAATGGGGGCAAGATAACGCTGAGGAGTGGCAACATTCCTTTCAGCAGTGGTGGCACAGTGAGGGGTTTCGTGCCTGGCCACAAGGCCCATGGTCCATGGCAGAGCACTTAATAAGAGGGACTGTAAAATTGAACACTTTTTCTTTATTTATTCACTTTTCTGCCTTTATGTTTTGTTTTAATTTATTTTTCTGTGTTTTAAGATGACCACTGGAGAGGGGGACACTGGGACACTATACAACACTACACCATCACTACCTTTTGTAACAAAATACACATGTCAATAAATAAATAAAATGAAAGATCAGCTTGAATTTACATGTGGTGGATAATATGTCACCAAAGATAAGCATTCACATCAGTCCAAAAGTGGTTCAAGTCTGAAGTCAGTTAAACTCAGGTCAATGTGTGAGGGACCCTCTAATCAACCATAAAACATGGATACAACCCTCCAGCTATCACCATGGAAATCAGACATATTTCCCATTATCAGGCAGGCACATTCCTCCATCCATTCAACTGATAGTAATTGATTGGCAGAAGGAGAAGAAAATTAAGAAAATAAAATTTTCTGAACCATTGTTTACTGATTAATAACAATTGACCAAACACAGAAGCAAGAAATTCTTCTTACAATTAAAAAAATATATACTTATTCAGAAGGGGCCTAAATTAACAAATGGTCTCCACACTTCTGTAATTCTATTCTAAATATGAAAGAATGCAGAGAAAGAAACTACTATTAAATTCACTAAGCCAGTTTAATCCAGGCACTCTACTTTGGGCAAACCCTACCTCAATGCTTCATTTTTAAATCATGATGTCTAAATTTCTTCCTTTAAAAATAAAAGCATTCTTTTTGATTTGATAATTGCGAAGCAAAAGTGATTTATTTTCTGTTTTAAAGGACATTTTAACTTTGACTTAATCAGGGCACCATGACTTCAAAAATCGTGTATAGCAGAATACTTGCTCTTCTTTAAATAGTGCCATAATTGCCTCAGCAGTCAGATTGAGCCTTATTTTAATGCTATTATCTGAAAGACAGCAGGACCGATTTCAGTCTCTCTGACCATGCAAGTGGGACACTTGTGGTGTCAAAATTGCAGTGTTGGATTTACTGTCCTATTTGCGCTTGCTCCCAAACCATCATTACATGTTTCAGAGTTTTCCTGGATGGTCATGTCAATCAGGACTGATATTTACATAGGGCCCAATCCAATTTTAATGGTTGACTGTGTACAATGGATCCTGCTCTGAATGAAAACTGATGGCCAACAGGAAATGTAGTAAAAGCAATGACTGCAGATGCTGGAAACCAGATTCTGGATTAGTGGTGCTGGAAGAGCACAGCAGTTCAGGCAGCATCCAACGAGCAGTGAAATCGACGTTTCGGGCAAAAGCCCTTCATCAGGAATTTATTCTGCTCGTTGGATGCTGCCTGAACTGCTGTGCTCTTCCAGCACCACTAATCCAACAGGAAATGTAGTCTAGGATAAGAGCAAGTATGAGCAAATGTTTACACCCTTTGCCCAGCCCTCAACAATCAGATCTCCCCTTGAAATAAAATTTCTGCCAGTGAGACTAGCTTCCAGAATACTCAGTATTGCAGTGCGGCATCTATTTAGGATTGGCAGCTCCTAGATGTATGTTAATGAGACCTAACTCTCTCAAGGTATGAAGCAGATGGCCCACTGTTCTTAGCTTAAATCAGAATCCACAACTTTCTGGTGTAGAGGCAAGAGTGTTTATGAACAAAGCTAAGCTAATATTGTGCTTTCAACTAAAATCCAGAAACTTAGCAGCAACTCTTTTTCTGTTTCTGTGAAGTTAATACAGTGATAGAGCCATAGAAATGTACACATGGAAACAGACCCTTCGGTCCAACTCGTCCATGCCAACCAGATATCCCAACCTAATCTAGTCCTACTTGCCAGCACACGGCCCATATCCCTCCAAACCCCTCCTATTCATATACCCATCCAAATGCCTTTTAAATGTTGCAATTGTACCAGCCTCCACCACTTCCTCAGGCAACTCATTCTATACACGTACCACCCTCTGTGTGAAAAAGTTGCCCCGAGGTCTCTTTTATATCTTTGCCCTCTCATCCTAAACCTATGTCCTCTAGTTCTAGACTCCCCAACCCCAGGGAAAAGACTTTGTCTACTTATCCTATCCATGCCCCTCATAATTTTGTAAACCTCTATAAGGTCACCCCTCAGCCTCCGACGCTCCAGGGAAATCTTTTCTGAACCTTTTTAAGTAGTTTGCGTTTATGTGGTATCTTTAATACAATAAAGAAAAGTTATAAAATACAATATCAAACAGGTGGGTTTTAAGTAGGCTTTAGAGGCTACAGAATGGTATAAGATGCAAAAATAATTCCAGCATGTAAAACTACATAGTTAGAAGTCCATAGATGATAAAATGGGGATGGAGCAATTCATAAAAGATTGGTGTTGAAGAACAGTGAATTTGCATGGAAATTTAAAGCTAGAAATTGAAGAATCTAAGGGAGTACAGATCCTACAAATTGTTCATATGAATTGTTACAGTAATGCTATATGTACATTATACATAACTGCCAGCGCTTATAACAATCCGAGAGGAAGTTGCTATAACAGCAGAGGGCGCTAACTGACAAGTCAAAATTGCAGCTCCAACATTTGTCGGAAACCCTCATTTAGTTCCATATTCATGGATGGTACGGTGCCATTGATTTATTAAGCCAATGAAGATTATATATATTTCAGTTACTTTTCTCTAAAAATACAATATGAAAATCCGAAAAACAAGCATTGTTACTTTGCTTTGTAGTTTCTTCATAATTTCCAATTTTAATATGCAGTATTTTGTATCTCTTCTTGTGTAATTGACCACTTTCCAGCTGAGAGGGCAGCTAGTTAGTCTGCTCTTGGGTTTCTGCCAAACACTGCTCTGAATCCAGCTGCTCAGAGGTTGATTCATGTTCCAAATTTTACTCACACTCTCCTTTCTGGGGAATATCTGATCTTTTTTTTTGTGCCTCACACTGGCGTTAAGTAAGAGTAGGGTCTCATCACATGGCAAATTTAGATGGATGTGATTTTTTAATACGATTAGACCAAGGACTAAACGCTTTAGTTGTGAGGAGAAATTAGTAAAAGCAGTTTCACCAGAACAGAGCTCTGATTGAAATATTCAAAATTATGTGTCATGATAATAAGGAAAATAAGCTATTTTCACTGATTTTCATTATTTTCAGCTGATGGGAGAATAATTAGAAATACAATTTTTTTGAAAAAATCATCTAAAGATGAAGGCAAGATTAATAAAAGAAATTCAGATAACTTTTATTCAATGGGATCCCTTACCAGGATTGGTGCTGGAAGCAGAATTATAGCTTCTTTCTTTAAAAAAATCTAATACATATTCAAACAAAAAGAAAGTAGAAAGGAAGGGGAGGGGTCTTTCTGTTCCTGGCACAACAACAGTATTAGTGTATTTTATCCCGCACATTTGGCACTGCAGGGGAATCTTCCCTGGGGTTTCCATTGTCCTAGTATTTACATATTACTGATGTACTAGGCTCCATTTGCAACACATGCTGGGATTGCAGAAATCTGGGATTTCCTGAGCCGGAGTAGTAATACTGGGATACACTTTAAAGTGGGTACGAAGATTTACTGATTCTAAGAAAAGGTAACAGCCTAGCAAGGTTTCATTTTAATCCATTCGAGTATGTGTGTTTGGGAGCAGGTGTAGAAACTAAAAACAGCAAAATTGACAGCATACCTGGAAGCCAGCGTCTGGATTCCAGTTCAGTTTGATAGGATTGTATACAATCAGTTTGGGTACGAGCTTGTCAATCACCATATTGTAATTGCTCTGTAAGAGTGATATTTTGGTGAATCACAGAATTGGTACAGTGCAGAAAGAGACTATTCGACCAAGCATGTCTGCACTAGCTTCCAAATGAGCATTATTATTGAAAGTTGTTCTCCTGACTTTTCCCTATAATCTTACACATTCAAATAATCATCTGATGCCTCTTGAATGCCTCCATTGAACCTGCCTTCACAACCTTGGTGTCATATTTAGGTACTGACAACATATCTGCATCATTGTAAAGACTGCCTATTTTCACCTTTCTTAAATTGCCTGAATCCATACTTGCCTGTATCTACTGCTGAATTACACCGGCACCACTCCCCACCTCTTCCTACGCTACATTGATGATTGCATTGGTGCCACCTTGTGCTCCCGCGAGGAGGTTGAGCAATTCATCAACTTCACCAGCACATTCCACCCTGACCTTAAATTTACCTGGACCATCTCTGACACCTCCTTCCCCTTCCTGGACCTCTCCATCTCCATTAATGACGACCGACTTGACACTGACATTTTTTACAAACCCACCGACTCCCACAGCTACCTGGATTACACCTCTTCCCACCCTACATCTTGCAAAAATGCCATCCCGTTTTCCCAATTCCTCCGCCTCTGCCAGATCTGCTCCCAGGAGGACCAGTTCCACCACAGAACACACCAGATGGCCTCCTTCTTTAGAGACTGCAATTTCCCTTCCCACGTGGTTAAAGATGCCCTCCGACGCATCTCGTCCACATCCCACACCTCCGCCTTCAGACCCCACCCCTCCAACCGTAACAAGGACAGAACGCCCCTGGTGCTCACCTTCCACCCTACCAACCTTCGCATAAACCAAATCACCCGATGACATTTCTGCCACCTCCAAACAGACCCCACCACCAGGGATATATTTCCCTCCCCACCCCTTTCCGCCTTCCGCAAAGACCGTTCCCTCCGCGACTACCTGGTCAGGTCCACGCCCCCAAACAACCCACCCTCCAATCCTGGCACTTTCCCCTGCCACCGCAGGAACTGTAAAACCTGCGCCCACTCCTCCTCCCTCACCTCTATCCAAGGCCCTAAAGGAGCCTTCCACATCCATCAAAGTTTTACTTGCACATCCACTAATATCATTTATTGTATCCGTTGCTCCCGATGTGGTCTCCTCTACATTAGGGAGACTGGGCGCCTCCTAGCAGAGCGCTTTAGGGAACATCTCCGGGACACCCACACCAATCAACCACACTGCCCCGTGGCCCAACATTTCAACTCCCCCTCCCACTCTGCCGAGGACATGGAGGTCCTGGGCCTCCTTCACCGCCGCTCCCTCACCACCAGACGCCTGGAGGAAGAACGCCTCATCTTCCGCCTCGGAACACTGCAACCCGAGGGCATCAATGTGGACTTCAACAGGTTCCTCATTTCCCCTTCCCCCACCTCACCCTAGTTCTAAACTTCCAGCTCAGTAACTGTCCCCATAACTTGTCCGGACTTGTCCTACCTGCCTATCTTCTTTTCCACCTATCCACTCCACCCTCTCCTCCTTAACCTATCACCTTCATCCCCTCCCCCACTCACCCATTGTACTCTATGCTACTTTCTCCCCACCCCCACCCTCCTCTAGCTTATCTCTCCACGCTTCAGGCTCACTGCCTTTATTCCTGATGAAGGGCTTTTGCCCGAAACATCGATTTCGAAGCTACTTGGATGCTGCCTGAACTGCTGTGCTCTTCCAGCACCACTAATCCAGAATCTGGTTCCCAGCATCTGCAGTCATTGTTTTTACCTCGTTGATTTTAACCCTACTGCGAAGCCTCTTGCAAGGATGCCTGCCTTGAAGAAGTTTTCCTCCTCTCTCTGCTGAATCCCTCACTCTAGTCTCTAGTATTATTCAAATTGGAAGAGATTCCAGAGCTCTGAGATGCAAGGAAATCTGGGTGTATTAGTGCATGAATCACAGAAGGTTAGAATTAAGGTACAATAAGCAATCAGGAAAGCTAATAGAATGCTAAATGAAAAGATAACAAGAACTGCAGATGCTGAAAATCAGAAACTAAACCAGAAATTGCTGGAAAATCTCAGCAGGTCTGGTAGCATCTGTGGAGAGAAAGCAGAATTAACGTTTTGGGTCCAGTGGCCCTTCTTCATTAATGATGGTAGCGAGGAAAAGGATGGTATATATGCTGAAGATGGGGTGAAGGAGAGGGGGAAGGAGTGAACAGTAGGTGGAGAGGGAGCCAGAGAGAGAGAGAGAGAAAAGCAGTTGGACAGACAAATGACTTAAGAGCTGCTAATGGTGACCATTAATGGGGACCATTAATGTATTGTTTGTGGTAGCAACCCTCGTGATGACCACATCTGGTATATAGGGGTTGGAGTAAGGACATGGGAGAAGGTGTTTAGGCCCTAACAATATTGAACTTGATATTGAATCCAGGCTGTTGCAGGGTTCCTAAGGAGAAAATTAGGTGTTCTTCCAGCTTGTGCTGAGTTTCACTGGAGCATTGCCGCAAGCCTGAGACAGAGATGTTGGCCATTTCTGCACACATAACCTAAGTGATCTGCAAAGCAGTCACCTAGTCTGATCTTCACTTCCCTGCTTTATCTACTGTATTTGCTGCTTACAATGCAGCCCTCTCTACTTTGGGGAGATGAAGTGCAGACAGGAATGTAGAGTTAAGGCTAAAATCAGATCAACCATGATCTATTGAATGGAGGAACAGGCTCAAAGGGATAAGTGGCCACTCTTGTTCCTTATTCATATGTTCATGTTGTACATTTGTGTAAGTATTGTGGACTGTCACTTTAAAACTCACTTTAAAACTCTGATCATATGACATAATGATTGGCTGATTTGGGCCGACATCTCCCTCTAACCTTATAGAGTGAACGCCTCCATAATAAAACGTCTGCTGTTTAGCACGTTGGCTTCCTAGTTCTTCGTAGAACTTAACAGTTTGTATGTATTTGTTTGTAATATAAATATGAGGTGAAGTTGTAGACTTTTCATTTTGATGCAATTGGGTGTTGCCTGTATGGCCAAGGCTAAAGTTTCTGCCAACCTATCAAAGGCACCCAGAGTCTGCACAGTGATATTTAGCATGAGTGTGGAGTCATTGTATTGGAATTTACGACAGTCTATAGCACTAGCGTCTCTATCTATGGGAAACAACAATTTCCCAGTAGCCTGTGACAATACCTCCCTTGCATTTGATGTGGCTGCTTCAACCTCTGTGCAATCATGGAGATTTCACTTTAGAAGCTTGTTGGTATACTGCATATTGACTGTTGCTGTCTCGTAATCCTGTTCTTCATCAATTGCCCCCAGGTACAAGCATTCATGTCCACCTAGGTTTGAGAGAACTGTGCCATCTAACATGGAATCTCCACAGCTGATCCTGATTAGAGTTTCTGCTCTGGCTCATTTATGATGTGTGAGTCACTGAATGTTTTCTGTCCCCATTAAAGTGTGCGGTGTTACAAGACCTGGGGTAGCATGCTAGAAATTGAGCCCAGAGTCATCAAAATGATGTACCTACTAGAGAATGTTCAAAACTTGACCTACTCTTAGGAAATAGGGTAGTGCAAATGACTGACCTGTCAGTGGGGGAGCACTGGGTAAGCAACCATAATTCTTTTAGTCTTAAAATAATAATGGTAAAGGATAGACAGGATCCAAAAGTTGAAGCTCTAAATTGGAGGAAGGCCAATTTTGATGTTATTAGGCAAGAACTTTCAAAAGTTGATTAGGAGTAGAGGTTTGCGTGTAAAGGGACAACTGGAAAATGGTAAGCCTTTAAAAGTTAGATAACGAGAGTCCAGAGATGTATATCCCTGTTAAGGTGAAAGGCAAAGCTGGTAGATGTAGGGAATGCTGGATGACTAGAGAAATTGAGGGTTTGGTTAAGAAAAAGAAGGAAGCATATGTCAGGTACAGACAGCAGAGATTGAATGAATCCTTAGAAGAGTATAAAGACAATAGAAGTATACTTAAGAGAGAAATCAGGAGGACGAAAAGGGGACATGAGATAGCTTTGGCAAACAGGGTTAAGGAGAATCCAAAGGGATTCCACAAATGCATTAAGGACAAAAGGGTAACTAGGGAGAGAATTGGGCCTGTCAAAGATCAGCAATACAGCCTATGTATGGAACCGCAGGAGGTGAGAGAAGATACTAAATGAGTATTTTGCTTCAGTGTTTACTGTGGCGAGGACATGGAAGATATAGAATGAGGGGAAAGAGATGGTGACATCTTGAAAAATGTCCATAATATAGAGGAGGAGGTGTTGGATGTTGTAAAACGCATAAAAGTGGATGAATCATCAGGACCTGATCAGGTGTACCCTAGAACTCTGTGGGAAGCTAGGGGAGTGATTGCTGGGCCCCTTTCTGAGATACTTGTATCAATAGTCACAGGTGAGGAGCTGCAAGACTGGAGGTTGGCTAACATAGTGCTGCTATTTAAGAAAGGTGGTGAGGAAAAGCTAGGGAACTATCGCCTGTCATTAATGGTGGGCAAGTTGTTGAAGGGAGTCCTGAGGGACAGGATTTAAATGTATTTGGAAAGGCAAGGACTGATTAGGGATAGTCAACATGGCTTTGTGCGTGGGAAGTCATGTCTCACTAACTTGATTGAGTTTTTTGAAGAATTAACAAAGAGGATTGATGAGGGCAGAGTGGTGGACGTGATCTATATGGACTTCAGTAAGGCATTCAACAAGGCTCCCCATGGGAGACTAGTTAGCAAGGTTAGATCTCATGGAGTACAGGGAGAACTAGCCATTTGGATACAGAACTAGCTTGAAGCTGGAAGACTGAGAGTAGTGATGGAGAGTTGCCTTTCTGGAGGTCTGTGACCAATGGTGTGCCACAAGGATCGGTGCAGGGTCCACTGCTTTTTGTCATTTATATAAATGATCTGGATGTGAACATAGGAGGTATAGTTAGTTAGCTTGCAGATGACACCAAACTTGGAGGTGTAGTGAACAGCGAAGAAGGTAATTTCAGAGTACAACAGGATCTTGGTCAGATGGGCCAATGGGCTGAGGTGTGGCAGATGGAGCTTAATTTAGATATATTTGAGGTGCTGAATCAGAGGCAGGAATTATACACTTAATGGTAAGGTCCTAGGGAGTGTTGCTGAACAAAGAGATCTTGGAGTACAGGTTGATAGTTCCTTGAAAGTGGAGTCTCACATAGATAGGATAGTGAAGAAGGAGTTTGGTATGTTTTCCTTTATTGGTTAGAGCATTGGGTATAGGAGTTAGGAGATCATGTTGCAGCTGTATAGGAATTTGGTTAGGCCACTTTTGAAATATTGTGTACAATTCTGGTCTCCCTCCTAACGGAATGATGTTGTGAAACTTGAAAGGGTTCAGAAAAAATTTACAAAGGTGTTGTCAGGGTTGGAGGATTTGAACTATAGGGAGAGTTTGAAAAGGCTAGGGCTGCTTTCCCTAGAGCATCAGAGGCTGAGAGGTTACCTTATAGAGGTTTATAAAATCATGAGGGGCATGGATAGGGATAAATAGACAGGGTCTTTTCCCTGAAGTGAGGGAACTCAGAACTGGAAGGCATAGGTTTAAGTTGAGAGAGGAAAAATTTAAAAGGGACCTAAGAGGCAACTTTTTCGTGCAGAGGATGGTGCAGATATGAAATGAGCTGTCAGAGGAATTAGTGGAGGCTGGTACAATTATACCATTTAAAAGGCATCTGGATGGGTATATGGATAAAAAGAGTTTGGAGGGATTTGGGCCAAGTGCTGACTAGATTAGATTAGGATATCTAGTCGGTATAGACGAGTGGACCAAAGAGTCTCTTTCTGTGCTGTACATCTCTATGACTCTATGACTCTAATTCCAGCCTCTGATGACTGTCTGTGTTGAGTTTGCACATGAAAGTCAGTTTTTTTTTCAAACACAAAGTTCCCAATGTACCTGACTGTCAGACCTAGATTGATGTAAACACAACCAGATTTCTGTACTGAACAGAAATCACTATTTTGTAGAATCATAGAATTCCTACGAAGTGAAAGCAAGCCATTTGGCTATCCAGTCAACATGAACCCTCCAAACAGCATCCCACACAATTCCTGTAACCCTGGATTTCCCAGAGCTAACCTACCTAGCCTGCACATCTGTGGGTACTATGGGCAATTTAGTATACCAATCCACTTAACCTGCACATCTTTGGACAGTCACCCAAGGTTGGAATCAAACCCAGGTACCTGGTGCTGTGAGGCAGCAGTGCTAACCACTAAGCCACCATGCCACCCTTTATTACAAGTAATTAGATTCTGCCAACAGATAAATAGTTTCAAAGCATCACGATATGACATTACTAATTAAAACTCTAATTCTCTTACAAACATTCACATTTACACAGACACAGACAAATAGACAAGGTAATATGGGTTATGGATAGAGGGGGAAAAGAACTGGAAGTAGTCTTTGTTCCCAGGTACTGATGATCATTATGACTTATCTGCTGGAGAATGCATTGCTTCAATTATCTTCCTCCTGATGCTTCCATTGTTTGGTAAGAGGCACAGGTGGCTGGTGCCCCTATAAAATGTTTCTGTTTTATCAGTTGGAAATCACAGTCTACAACAACTGTTCAGGGAAAGTAAACCAGTTTCCTTCATGATTTGGAGATGCCGGTGTTGGACTGGAGTGTACAAAGTTAAAAATCACACAACAACAGGTCATAGTCCAACAGGTTTAATTGGAAGCACTAGCTTTCGGAGCGACGCTCCTTCATCAGGTGATAGTGGAGGGCTCGATCGTAACACAGAATTTATAGCAAAAATTTACAGTGTGATGTAACTGAAATTATACCTTGAAAAATACCTTGATTGTCTGTTGAGTCTTTCATCTGTTCAAAGTGAAACTATCATGGTATTCGAACAGATGAAAGACTCAATCAAGGTATTTTTCAATGTATAATTTCAGTTACATCACACTGTAAATTTTTGCTATAAATTCTGTGCCTTAGAATTGTTTCCTCCACTATCACCCGATGAAGCAGCAGCGCTCCGAAAGCTAGTGCTTCCAATTAAACCTGTTGGACTATAACCTGGTGTTGTGTGATTTTTAACTTGGTTTCCTTCAGGTTTACAGTGAGTTTGGACTGCACAGAATACCAAGAGCTGTCCTGAGCTCGGGAAGAAATGAACATTTCTCAATGTCTATAACTTGTTCCCAGCTCCACACTGTTCAGTTACCTGAGAACTAATCACACAGTTGTTGAGAAACAAAGTTGCCACTGTCATTTATAACTTTGCATGAATCCAGAGACAAATCAACTATTTGTTGTAAGCAAAAGCTGCATCTGTACATCGTAGCTCCAAATAATCTACAACTCAAATTTTAATTATTGCTTCTTCAAACTGTTATTTATGCTGCTTGCCATGGGTGTCAGGCTACTTACTTTTGAAACACTGGTTTCATACATGTCTTTCTCATTTCAGTCCCCAGTTTTTACAAACATAATATAAAAAGATACAGTTCTTATAGCAGATCCGTATTGATGTATAGCTTGAATGTACTTTGACATTTTCTGTCTCTGACAGCCAGACACACCATATTTCTATCAATCTCTAGTGTTTTGTCCCCTGCATATATGTGTCATGTGATTTGTGGATGACCCTCTTCATTTTTCTCTCTTGCCCTGGTGGTACAGTACACTTTTCTCCTATAACTCAGGGAAACAATTGGTGTGGGTGTTTATGAGGACAGGCATGACGTTAGATCATGATGACAGGCAGCAGTAAATGGATAGGTGTAGACCTGAGCATAGAAGAATTAAGGTGTTTGCAGCTTCAAGGTGAGTGGTTGTGAGGAGTGATGTGATGGAGTAGGCTTGAGAAGGTAGAATGAGGGTAGGGTAATTCACACACTAGGCTCAACTCGCCATGGCACTTATATTTCCTAACATGCTCAGGATGCTAAATTACCTTCTGCATTGAACCCTGGAACATAGCACTACGTTCTTGCTGCTAACCTCCTTTGCTACATGTAATCATGCCTCCTTAGTCTCAACTGCGGCTTCTTACTCCCACTGCTCGAGAAGGGTATCTCACTCAGCACATCTGAAAATGCATCATTGAAATGGGGAAAGACCATTGTCCCTCTGGACTTTATTCCTCCAGTTCCAGGCATCTGACAGTCACCTCCATTCCTTCAAGTTGTATTTTTGCAATATCCATCTAAATACTAGAGTTGAGATTGCATCTTATGATTTAACATCACAGCAACTCTTACTGATCAGACAGAAATCTGAAAGTAAAAGGATATTGTGGTGTTAAACTAAAATGTCACTGATATATGTGCTGAACCAATGTAATAACACCCCTGATTAATTAAACAAAAAAAAATTCACTTCTATGAAACAATGGTAGAATGTTAGAAAATCCAAAATTGATGAAAGCGATGACTGACATCATTGAAGTGTAAGTTTTGACTATAATTCTGATGGCTGTAATTTTTAAAATATATATACATTTATTGAAAAGTTTTTTTACAAAAAAGACAACAAGTTATTAAAGTACAAAAGTACAGAAAAGCAGAAATAGTACCACAATATTACAGTAATGTTAACAATAAATTACTCTTCGAGATACAATCATCTCATATTTACTTAACTTAACCCAAGTTAAAATAAACTCAAATTAAATGAAATAATATTAAATTAAGTTACAATCCAATAAAATTAAATTACTTTATATTACACTACGTTACATCACTCCACTTGTTGCACCTCCACCGAAGCTCCCATCCACAGGAGCAACAGTTATTGTACCCATATTTACTAGGTGTCCTCCCCCGGGGTCCCTGGACCACCATATACGGCCCTAGTGGATACATAAAGACCCTAATCAGTCTCGCCGATAGGTCCATGTCTATGTAATTTACAAATGGCTGCCATGTCTTCTATAATTGCTCTGTTCCATGGGGCACCATATTTATTAGATAATCTTGGGGGACGTGCCCCATCACAAGTCTGCGCAAGACCTGGAGGTTTTTCTGACATCCAGTTCATTAGAATGTTCTTCCTCGCACAGTGTGTAAGAATGTTAAATAACCTCTTCCCGTGCTTACCCAGAGAGGGCAGATTCAGTAATCCCAAAAGAAGGGAGACTGGATTCTCCTTAACTTCAATTATGATCACCGTAAAGTTAATGTGCATTGCTGCAACTTTTAAAGACACACATAGGGTAGAATTTTCATCCCAAGGTGCATTGACAAATTTTTTCACTACCAGGCAACAGGAATCTTCCTTCCCCCGGGCTTCTTGGGATAACTGCTGCTCAGCCCACTCAGGTTATGAGGATGAGGGCTGGAGGGCAATAGCCAATTAGACCATTTAAAATGCCAACTGAGGGAACTGCTTACATGCTGATTGCCTTTTCTAAACACTCTAATGCAGTTGGAAACCATAGATAGAATGGTGGTGCTTTCTGACGATCACAGGGGCAAGCCATCAGCCACCCAGTAAAGCAGCCTAGCATGGACCCTCTTCGTTGCAAGGGTCCGAACCGTAACCACGGGCCATCTGTAAAGGGATTGCCCTGCCGCCATGATATCCTAGGAGGTATGTTTATTGTATTATTGACAAACCTTCAGAGGTCAGCTTTATTTTGAGGCCACCTAGAACATTAGGTGCTTATATTGACCACCCTCTATCCTTAACTGGACAGGCCTCTGAGGGTGCAACCTTCCAAAGTGCCTTCACGACCAAACCTGAGTTCCCAAACCAGAATTCAACCAGTGCCAAGCTCAGGGCCTTGGGATTCAACTTCAGACCATAGCATTGGCCAGAATACAAATCATTAGACATCTCACAGCATCCAGGACATGCATCTAATATGCAGATAATGGGTGCCCATCAAGGCTTCTGGTGCAATGGTGCAGTATAAAGTCTCCTGAACTGCTATCACATACCCATCAGAAAACTCAGTGCAGTGTGAAATAGGCACATTTGGGTTATAATTCATAAGAAAAAGACCAAAATTTTGCCTGGAATTCTGAGTCAATAGTGAGCTGCAACTCACTTGGTCATAAAGGGGTGGCCCAGATAATACATTGACAGACTTGTTGAAGCCAATTCCTCAAAAACACAGGTAATATTCATGGAATTTCTTGATATAAAAATGGAATTTGATACTTTCAATCATTTTAAAATAATTTTCCTACACATATGCTAGTTTCTTGGAATGATGATTTGCACACTCACTTTGAATCTCACTGAAAAACACAGATTTGTAAATTGCTTTAAAGTAAAACTTGTATTTACATGAGGAAATTAAATGGAAAGTTAATAGTAATAATGAAAATGTCTAAACAAATGTTGGTTTGTACTCTGTTTCTTAAGAGTAGATTCTGACATTGTCTACTCCCCTAATCTGTTTTATTCAATCTATTTTCCATGTTTTTCCATTAAAGAAAATTTTGCAAATTTAATTACTTCTTTTCCCAAATCATATTAAGTCACCTTTCATAGTCTGCACATAAAACAATCAGAATATAAATTCTTGAACAACAGGAATGTATTTTACTAGTGCAGCTTTCAAGAATATGACGTATTCTTGATCTACGTATTTGTATATTTGAATACTATTGCAAAAGATCAGGATGGAGAATGCTATCTAATTAAAATGCTATCTAAATGTAAGCATGTCTGTGTGAAATCCATTTCTCTAATTTTAATATCTTGATGTGAGAGTTAACATGTTTTGAAAAACTGGATTTTATCCTATAATAATACTATTTGGTAGAATATGAAGCACTTATATCTAAATATTTTAATATTATAAGGAACTGGGGAGCTGAATTAAGCTACTTCATATCTATTTTTAGGATGTAAAGTGATCTCCACAGGGCCCAAAATGTCAGGCATGGAGCACTCCAAACTTCTGAAGAGCAATAGCACTACAATTATTTCAGATCCATCCAGGACATTGGTTTGTGCAAAGGCAGTCAGCCATTAATCCAAAACCTGCTTCAGGTGTGTGTACAGGATGCCTCTTGCAACTCAAGTTTATCTTAATATGATGGATGATGTAGTTCTCTTCAGAAGTTTGGAGTGCTCCATGCCTGACATTTTGGGCCCTATGGAGATCACTTTACGTCCTAAAAATAGATATGAAGTAGCTTAATTCAGCTCCCCAGTTCCTTATGATATTAAAATATTTAGATATAAGTGCTTCATATTCTACCAAATAGTATAAATAAACTCTAAACATTGCATAATCTACAAAAAAAACCTAGCGTCATCATTCTGCTTGGATGATGCTCAAGCTCCTGGATTCAACCCACCCAGTAACTCTTTAAAGATGTTAAATTTTATGAAAAGTTAAGCTGGATGATTGTGAAAAAACTGAAACATTGAACAATCATGAGCACACATTCACAATGACGATATAACTATAGATCATATTCTAGTAAGAAATACTGAAAATATGATTAATAGAACACTGAACACAATTGTGTATTTACCTTAATGAGCTCCTTCATAAGTTTAGTGTTCATTTTAGAAAAATAGTTGAGGATTTTGGGGAAAGAACAAGGTATTTAGAATTAATTGAACATGTTTTAAAGAGCCGACAGACATTTTCTCATTTGTTCAAGGATATAGGTATCACTAGCTAGGCAGTATTTATTGCCCATCTCTAATTGCCCAGAGGGCAGGTAAGAGTCAACTACATTGTTGTAAGTTTGGAGTCCAATGTACAGCAGACCAGGTGAGGACGGTAGATTTCCTTCCCTAATGGATATTAGCGAATCAAATGAGTTTTCGTAACAATCAACAATGGTGTCAATTGGACTCTTCATTTCAGATTTTAAAAAAAAATTCAAATTCACTATCTGTGCTGTGGGGTGGCATGATGGCTCAGTGGTAAGCACTGCTGCCTCACAGCGTCAGCCGCGTTCAATTCCAGCCTTGGGTGACTGTGTGGAGTTTGCACATTGTGTCTGTGTGGGTTTCCTCCAAGTGCTCCGGTTTCCTCCCACAATCCAAAGATGTGCAGGTTAGGTGAATTGGCTATGCTAAATTGCCCAAAGTGTTCAGGGGTGTGTAGGTTAGGTGTATTAGTCAGGGGTAAAATGTAGTGGACTGGGTTTAGGTGGGATGCTCTTCAGAGAGTCAGTGTGGACTTGTTGGGCTGAAGGACCTGTTTCCACACTGTAATGATTCTATGAATTCAGTCATGATACGATTCAAATCTGGGTCCCCAGAACATTACCTGAGTCTCTGGATTAATAGTCTAATAGTAATACCACTAGGCCATTGCCTCCCCATGTGATGAGCAAAATGGCCTCCTTCTCTGCTGTACAACTCTATAGTCATTTTTTGTGCATTTATTTCATACTTCATTACCTATTACTCCAGATCCAAGAATGTAAGTGAATATTATGTATTATCCACCCTTTTACACTTCCATTCCTTGTGACTTAATTTTCTGATGAATTTATTATAATTTGGAAAAAATTTTAAGTTTGCTTTCAAAATATTCAATTTTCACATCATCAAATATATTTGTTTTATAGTGTCCTCTGGCATCAAATGCTGGATTGAAGAGATTTGGAATTTAAACACATGTATATATATTTTTAGATAGCTTTAAAAGGAATATTTTTACTCAATCTCAATCTAATGCTAGAATGTTCAAGGCAGGTTACCTCAGGTGCAAATCATACACAAAGCCAAAATGTCTATTTCACAACAATGTACTTGCAGCAACAATTACCTTGTTGGTTAATTAGAACATATCTACTCAATTGCTTTGTCCTCAAACTTAAAGTTTACAGGCAGTCCCGGTTTGTGAACAAGTTCCGTTCTTGAGTCTGTTTGCAAGTGGATTTGTACACGAGTCAGAAGACAATGCAGGATAATATAAAATTGCCATTCATTGGTACTGGAAGAATTTGTATATTGGATCTTTAAAATTATACCTCTGAACGGGATTGCAATCATAAATATGAGCATTTGTAAGTTGGACGTTCATTAATCAGGGACTGCCATATGTGTTAATATATACCTTTTCAATGACATAGCATGAAATTAAATTGGTAATTATGTGATTAATTCCTTTTTTTGTATTAATTTGTGCTGCACATGCCCACACTGAGTGAACATTGTAAAATTCAGGGGTGCAGACAGTTACATGAGTGCTACATTTAACTGTTCCAAAAATATTGGTCATATTCCATTCAACCTAACAATAGGAGTGGAGTCTGTTGCAACAATTCCAATTGGTTGCTCAGGATAGGTCAGGAGTCACTAAAGAGAAGTTCAAAGGTAATGGACAGTGAGAGAAGAAAATGGTATCTGAGAGAAAAAACAGACTTCATGTTAGGCACGGATGCTTTAACTGTTCTGCCAAAGCAACTGAACTACACATGTTATGTAGATGGGGCTCAGGGAAAACAAGAGTAGTTGGAAACCTCTGTGTATTGATGGCTCAGGCAAGTCTTGGGAACTGTGATGGGAAAAGAAAAAGCCTGCACACAACTAATAGTTCGGCAACATTCTATGTAATGAACACTCAGGGAAGAGCTTGGGGCTGTGGAGAGCTTGAAAGAAACCATGTGTGTAGTTAATAGTTCATTACAGCAGAGACTGTATCCCTCCAACCTCAGTTGAACAATTGCCAAAATGTTTAAACTTTTTTTTAACCCAAACATGATTATGCTGAATAACAATTTGAAGAATGGATTTAAAATATTTGCACCATGCTATATATTGAACTTCAAGCCATCACCAACAGTTGCATTTCAATTTGGCTGTTCCCTCATTGTTCAAGAAGAAAATCATAACTAAAAGATACCTCAAAAATGTGATAATAATCTCATCACATTTAATTATTATTGCAGAAGTAGAACTACAATTTCAGCAACAATTTGTTAATTGAAGTTGTACGTATTAAGTGAAATGTATAAATGTGTGAAATTTAATCTAGCAAATATATATATCAGACATCTTCAATATGCATCTTCAATAGTCCACTGAAAAATATTGATGGAATAGATTTTATCTTATATTTACCACGCAGCAAATAATAAAGGAAGCCTTTTGTGGTAAACATATTTGTACAAATATATATTTCTATTGCATATTTTTAATAGGCATCAGCTGCATTTTTAAATTTCTAGATTACAGCAGTGGCTATTTTTACAGTGGTGATTAACTGCTTTGAGAGACATCCAGTGTTTGTGAAAGTTGCTAAATAAATAAAAGCATTTTTAAAAAAATTTTGACCACTTGTTACAGAAAGATTAGAACCATGCAAAAGATATAAATTAATAGGATGCTTCCAGTCATGTGCTGGTATTCTTACGATAAAAGGCATGAAATAATTACTTAACTAGAAATGATTAAGGGAGGATCAGAACAGATGTGTTCAAAGTTTTTTGAGAGGCTAAACAGTGTAAGATTATTTCCACTATTGATAACAAGGGGAAAGAAATGTTAATGGCATAAAGGGGAATGTTCACAGAATTATTTTCACACCAAGTCATTATTAGATGGAATATATTACTGCAAGTGATTATTGAAATCATGCCAGTCTTAGTATGCTAAAGGAAAATCCATCCTCAATATGGAAAGATCTTCAAGAGTCTGAGGAAAAGCACAAATGTAGGATTAAAGTAAATGGCACTATTTAGAGTTAGTATGGATACAGACATGGTAGACTATCTACAATGATACTCCACTGAATCTTTGATTCATGCAAATCTCTGATATAAATCAAAAAGTGGTGCAGTGATGTGTGACTAAATCGCTGTAAAATTTCAGTCTGAAATAAAATCCAACAGCACTCAGATTTCTGGCGCCATTGCTATTGCAACAACAAAAAAAGAAATTGTTGGAGAAATTTGGTGTTCTGTGAGGAGAAAGCTGAATTAAGGTTTGGGTTTGATGATCCTTCTGCATGAGCCATCTCCTGGACCAATATTGTCGGGCTGGAGACTAGAATGTATGGTTAGAGAAAATTGCTGAGGTTAAGGGTTTTAGAGCATTTTGTTACAAAGATAAGAATTGTAATTTTGGCTCAAGCATAGGGAGAGTCACTGAAGCTGATGAAGACAGAGGGTTTTAGAACCAAGGCTGGAAGAATATATAATTTCACTTCTACAACATAAAATAAAAATACTTTATCTAGTTGCCTAGTTGATCATTTAAACTCATTATTTTATCAAGTTTTAAATAAAAAGATCTATCAACTAGTTTTCTTAAGAAACACAATTTTGGCTTCATTATCCGAACAGGACTGATTCAATAAAAGTGCAATAATTGGTTAAACAAGCAGGAATAGAAAATCACAAATGCTTGTCCCTCTAAATATCCTCAAATCACATACATCCATAATTTTCAGGAAAAGAGAGAAAAAAATTCTCTGTGAAGACTGGTTTTCTAAAAAGAATTATATTGTTTATCCATTCCATGCCTTCAAGAATAATCCATTAAAGTGTAGGATATTCCAGAGTTTGTTGTGCTGATGTTCTGGCATATGTGGTCAAGTTAATAATGAGGCGTGGCTGTCTCTGATGTCTTGCAAACACAGCTTGTTCAGGAAATACAATTTTGAGATGTTCTTTCAATCATTTGTCCAAAAGAACAAGTAGGTCTCACCCTAGATGTGTAGACAGTGTCTTTTTCAGAAATTAGAGTGTTCAGCTGTATGGATTGTTGATTATAAGTTTCCCTTCAACCCATCTTGTTCTTCGCAGGCTTTCCTCGAATTGAAACAGATAAAGCAAGAATCTCTCCAAGCCAGTCAATGTTCAAATAACAAGTAGTTATCAATCGTGTGATTTCTATGAAGCCTTGTTGAAAAAAACCTCTAATGTCCATAGTGAGCTTTCAATGATCTCTTTAAAATGAATCACTTCGGTGTTCACACAAAGTTTAAATAAATTCCTTATTCTTCAAAAAGGTACACCCTCCAAGCAATATTCAATATAATGCTTATCTGTAACAGAGGAAGCCAGGCTTTCAGCTTTGGTGCAGTTAACAGACATTTTCTTCTTCCTTTCCTTCCAGAATAAAATTTTTCTGTAACTAAACTCTTAAGCACAAACTCAATCTTGAGGAATGGTCTTGATGACCCAATTCAGATGCCAGATGCCCGCATTTAGAATTCTCACATTATGGATACATGGTATGACACCACACCGGAACATCAACATACTGTGCACAAAATGGTGGGGCTTGACTTTGAATTTTAATGTCCACACAATTTCTTTTGTTTCAAAAATACCTTTGTTAACATACACAATCATGAAAGCATTTCAGTTCTACATAATAGCATTTGAAGAAATAAACAAACACTGGAGTTTGACTCTATCCAGCAAAAAACCCAAAGCTTGTACAAGACTATAATTACATACATTTGAGTTACTAGGAGGGTCCAATAGCTGAATGGACCCATATATAACTTCAGCAGGAAGACCATAGATGGTGGCCTTTCCCCACTATGCCTTGGTGGCAGCTGCCCTAAGTTTTAATGCATCCCTTAGCACGTACTCCTGCACCTTGGAATGTGCCAGTCAGCAACACTTGGTCTAGACCAAAGACTGTCTTTTACCGAGTTAAATGTTCCTCCAGGCTGATGTTTGTCTTGGTGTGTGTCCCAGGGAACAGAGTCTTGCATCACAGAGCTGCTCAGGATGAACTTTGACAAAAACCACTGCATCTTTTTCTAGACTTCCTTTGCAAAGACACATTCTAGAAGGTGTGTGACAGTCTCAATCTCCCACAGCCACTTTGAGGAGAGCATGGAGTAGCGCAAAGAATCTGAGTGTACATGAAGGGTCTCAGAGGTAGTGTCCTTCTCACCACCATCTTAGCAATGTCCTGATGCTTGTTGGAAAGTTCTAGTGATGAGACATTTTGCCAAATGACTTTGACAGTCTGCTCAGGGAACCACGTGATAGGATCCATCCTCTCCTTTTCCAGCAGTGTCTTGAGGATGCTATATGCTGACCAGTTCCTGATGGACTTAATGCCCACACAATAAATTCAAAATCCCTGTTGTAATGAAACAATGTGTGGCAGGTAGTCAGGGGAGACAGGAAAACAAGGTGAATCACTTCGGGGCATTGTTAACTGGTCTTGTCAATGCAGCAATGAGGCAATGCTTCATCATTTGAGGGCCATTATTCAGATGAGATTTTAAATGGAGACACTGCCTGTTAAGTGGTATGTTAAATATCCTGTGGAACTAATTTACAAAACAATTGGTCAAGATTCCTCTTTATTTACTAATAGGAATGAGTTTAGAATAAAGAGACATGTCACATGTTATGCATTTACAAATTTTGAGAGGTTAACCTCAATCAAGTGCAATTTTCTTAGTCAACTTTGAACTTATAACATGTATTTGTGACACTGCATTTTCAACACTACCATTGAATGCAACACTCACTATGCTGACATGTACAAATACTGCATCCTGTCCTATATAAAATATCATCATAATATTCAACTATAAGTGTTCTTAGAACTGCAATAATCATTATTGTAGAAACACAAAGGGTTTCATTATTAGGTCCTGCTAGGGGTCAGAGCAGAATTGATGATAAGAGGAATCAAAATACCTGCAAAGTTCCCTGGCTCCCTCCCTTTACCCATACACTGATATAGGATTGGTGGAGATGCAGGAAGACTATCTGCCCACATGTGATGATTACCTACCCTTAAGATTAAAAGCTATATTGAGAACGATTAAAGGGGGCTGACAGGGATTTTCCAGTCCACCTCTACGTTCCCATAAGCAGTGGAAACTGGGTTTGCTGACCGGAGGTGGATTTCTGGTGACAGACTGAAGAGCCAATGGTCTGGGGGTGGGGGCTGCTACCTAGGTGCAGCAGCAGCTGTGGGGCACTTTGTAAAAAGGGTCGTTCACTTTGCCCCACTCACAACATACATGCAATTTAGCTTTTAAAAGGTTAGAGACAAAGTACCCCCATTTTGAAATATCGTCTACTTCACTTATTATACGTTGCAGACTGACACTCCTTTTTAAGTGGGAAAGTCTCTGCCTGGCTTTCCTGGTTTGACAGCTCAACTACTCTTCTTACTTAGATGGTAAGCCTGCTTTTTGACTATTATTGGTCACCATCAGGAAAATTTCTTGTTTTCTGACTGTTTTCAAATTGTTTGGATTTATGCCCACATTTCAGCCAAATAGAGGAGTTCAGAAGCTTGCAGAAAAATACCTGCTCAAAATGTCAATAAAGTACCCTCAAGTATTTTCAGATTTTCTTTCAAAACAGTTTTCACAGTAGTAATGAGAGGTGTGCTGTTATTCAGCTCTTGTAAATCTCCATGCCCTCTAACTCGCTTGCAATAATCAGATTCTCAACCATCACACTATACAGCACACTCAGCATTTTCCAAAGCCGGTACTGCTGTATAAGACTTTTTGACTGATAATAGAATGCAGAATGTATGGCAGGTCATGAAATACTGATTGTTCTTGCTCATAATGCTGCTTTCTACACCCAGAGCAAGGTCAGTATATCACTTTCAGTATCATCCTGCATGTTGTTGCTGAAATGCTGTTACACATATTTTTCCCTAATCATGTCTCAGTGTCATTGAAACAACTGTCCCAGGCATGTCAATGGTCCATGGAAGCACCTTCAGTAAGACGTAATGGCTGGCATTGTAGCAGAAGCTGGTTTATTGAAGAAATCAGGCTGTAGTCACATGTCTTCAGTTTGGGGAGATGTGCAGACACTGAGATTTTATGCTAGCAATTTATTAAAAGGTCTCATATGATTTGTGGCTCTGATGTCCCACTGTGAAGCCACTATCGCACAGTTTCAGTTCTCCTAAAACAGTGGGGGTCCCGCACATCATCACAAAAGTTGCAAGCCAATTCCACAAAGGAGCTAATTGCTCCATTAAGTGCCCACTAATTGCAGTCATTTTTGCTGGCTAGATAGCTAGAATTCCAAGTCTAAGAAAAGTGTGTAAAGAAGGAAACAGCTCCTGGCCCTGGCTTTACATTAGTCAATCGTATTTTCCTTACGCAGCACAAATACTTCCAAAGCCACCTGGATGGCACCAAAAATGAGTATTAGCACCTGAGAACATTTTCTGCAATGCTTATTCTGTATGATTAATAACAACTTGCACAGTTAGTTTGTCAGATAAGACCATAAGACCACAAGAAATAGGGACAGGAGTAGGCATTTGGCCCTTTGAGTTTATTCCGCCATTCAATTTGATCATGGCTGAACCGAACTTCCTCACACCCACTTTCTTGCCCTTTCTCCAACTTCTGATACCCCTTCATTTTTGATTCAGTGATCAAGAGTCTATCTCAGCCTTAAATATATACAAGGACTCTGCTTCCACAGCTGTCTGCAGCACACAGTTCCAAAGACTCATAGCTGACAGTCCCTTTGGTGTCCCTTTATTCTGAGACTATGGCCTCTGGTCCTTGCCTTTCCCATGACTAGAAATTCCTCTCAGTATTTACTCTGTCAAGCCCCTTAAGCATCTTACATATTTCAAGGAGATATTTTCAAAGTAGAATTCCAGTCTCTATTGTCTTGAGTATATATTTTTAGTGTTGTCATGCTTCATCAGTACTGATGAACTCATGACTAACAGTGTACTTTAAAGACTGAATTAACTTGTACCAAATAATTGAAGTTGTACTTAAGCAATTAGTAGTTAAAATTTTAAATATCATCACCTTCACGTTTATGGCTCTTTTATTTACAAGTCTCATCTATGACTCTGTCCAAGCGTTCTTACTTCTCTTTCCCCAATTTTCTTCCTTTGCATCTTTTTTCCTTCAGGCAATGTCTCACACTGAATGCACCATAATTGTTGGCAGTCCTCCAGTATCTTTCATGAATAACCATTCTTCATGCATGACCCTGGATAGTGAACTTTCATAGACAGGAGGAATACCATAGACAGGTCTGATCTGTCCTTACTCAATGCTGACAAAAATTCAATGCGACTGGGGCTACTGATAAGTAATTGAGAACAAGAGTTTATTTTTCCCCTCCCTTGCCTGGGGGCATTGAAAAATAGTATATTTAGTGCCAGCCTGGATCAGCGATTAAAGTTGGGTTCTCCCTAATTTACATTATTCTGTACCTCAGAACATTGTGTTCTGAGCAATCAGAAAAGATTCTTTTTTTTGTTTTGCACAAAGCTGAAAAGCTGTTTCCTTTCCCCTGCTGCAGAAACATTTCAATTATTGAATGTGAACCCATTGATGCTCAAGTCTACTTAGCGTGTATTTACATCACAGTGGTAGTGTCACTTTGCACTAAAATACTGTACTTAGTTAGTGTCATGTGAATCTAGACTCAGGGCTGATTTGACTCTACATGAAAGAGAATAATACTGTGTCTTCCATACACGAAAGTGTCTTCCAGAAAATAAAACTATGCTTTTCTGGAGTCAAGATCGAATCTGATTCCAGATTTACACTATAAATTCAGCATTGATGTTAAACCTATGAGCTGTCACTACAGCTGTAGAGTAAAAACAATGACTGCAGATGCTGGAAACCAGATTCTGGATTAGTGGTGCTGGAAGAGCACAGCAGTTCAGGCAGCATCCAAGGAGCAGTAAAATCGACAGTTCAGGCGAAAGCCCTTCATCAGGAATAAAGGCAGAGAGCCTAAAGGGTGGAGAGATAAGCTGGAGGAGGGTGGGGGTGGGGAGAAAGTAGCATAGAGTACAATAGGTGAGTGGGGGAGGGGATGAAGGTGATAGGTCAGAGAGGAGGGTGGAGTGGATAGGTGGAAAAGGAGATAGGCAGGTAGGACAAGTCATGGGGACAGTGCTGAGCTGGAAGTTTAGAACTAGGGTGAGGTGGGGGAAGGGGAAATGAGGAAACTGTTGAAGTCTACATTGATGCCCTGGGGTTGAAGTGTTCCAAGGCGGAAGATGAGGCGTTCTTCCTCCAGGTGTCTGGTGGTGAGGGAGTGGCGGTGAAGGAGGCCCAGGACCTCCATGTCCTCGGCAGAATGGGAGGGGGGAGTTGAAATGTTGGGCCGCGGGGTGGTGTGGTTGATTGGTGCGGGTGTCCTGGAGATGTTCCCTAAAGTGTTCTGCTAGGAGGCGTCCAGTCTCCCCAATGTAGAGGAGACCGCATCGGGAGCAACGGATACAATATATGATATTGGTGGATGTGCAAGTAAAACTTTGATGGATGTGGAAGACTCCTTTAGGGCCTTGGATGGAGGTGAGGGAGGAGGTGTGGGCGCAGGTTTTGCAATTCCTGCGGTGGCAGGGGAAGGTACCAGGATGGGAGGGTGGGTTGTAGGGGGGGTGTGGACCTGACCAGGTAGTCATGGAGGGAACGGTCTTTGCGGGAGGCACCTCTGCACTCAGCCCCCACCCCACCAACTGTAACAAGGACAGAACGCCCCTGGTGCTCACCTTCCACCCTACCAACCTTTGCATAAACCAAATCATCCACCAACATTTCTGCCACCTCCAAAAAGACTCCACCACCAGGGATATATTTCCCTCCCCACCCCTTTCCGCCTTCCGCAAAGACCGTTCCCTCCGTTGCTACCTGGTCAGGTCCACGCCTCCTTACAACCCACCCTTTCATCCTGGCACCTTCCCCTGCCACTGCAGGAATTGCAAAACCTGTGCCCACACCTCCTCCCTCACCTCCATCCAAGGCCCTAAAGGAGTCTTCCACATCCATCAAGGTTTTACCTGCACATCCACCAATATCATTTATTGTATCTGTTGCTCCCGATGCAGTCTCCTCTATATTGGGGAGACTGGACACCTCCTAGCAGAACGCTTTAGGGAACATCTCCGGGACACCTGCACCAATCAACCACACCACCCTGCGGCCCAACATTTCAACTCCCCCCTCCCATTCTGCCGAGGACATGGAGGTCCTGGGCCTCCTTCACCGCCGCTCCCTCACCACCAGACGCCTGGAGGAAGAACGCCTCATCTTCCGCCTTGGAACACTTCAACCCCAGGGCATCAATGTGGACTTCAACAATTTCCTCATTTCCCCTTCCCCCACCTCACCCTAGTTCCAAATTTCCAGCTCAGCACTGACCCCATGACTTGTCCTACCTGCCTATCTTCTTTTCCACCTATCCACTCCATCCTCCTCCCTGACCTATCACCTTCATCCCCCCCCCACTCACCTATTGTACTGTATGCTACTTTCTCCCCACCCCCACCCTCCTCCAGCTTATCTCTCCACCCTTCAGGCTCTCTGCCTTTACTACAGCTGCAGAGTAAATTCAACAGTTAAAATCCGAAGTCCTTCAAAACAAAAGACATTCAATTAAGTCATTTTTATTATACGTATGAGATGTGCAGCATCTCTAGAGATTCACAGCAATTCTGAATTGAAAAAAAAGACTATATAGTGCTTCTATATTTATAGCCAACGAAAAATGTTTGAAGTCTGGCCATTCTTGTCGGAAATGTAGCAGTCAATCTATTCCAAGGAAGCTTCCACAAACAGCAATGACCTGATAATCTAATTTTTTGATTTTGATTGAGAGATAAAGAATGATCAAGCCACTAGATACAACTTCTGTATTCTTGCTCAAAGTAATGCCCTGGGATCTTAAGAGAGGTTGGATGGGACCTTAGTTTTAATGCCTCATCTGAAGGATGGAACCTCTGACAGTATAATCCATTAGTACAACACAACAGGGTTAGATTTGATTTTTGTTCTAGGACTGAAGTCTGAAGTAGGACTTGAACCCTGACACTTGCTGCATTGAGAAACATCAGGCTTATGTTAACGAATAGCGTAAAATAGCATGCTCTGATTTTTTTTTAACACACCATATAATTTGTCCAAATATTACGAGGGAAGGAGTATTAAATGCCTTGACAACTTGGAAGTTCTCTGTGACTGCTTGTTTTCACATCTGAACATCTGATGTACAAAATAGGTGTAGGACTAGAACATTTGGTCCCTCAAGCCTACTCTGACATTCAATTATATAATAGCCAAACTGAGTTTCAAATTCCACATTTTCATCTACCCTCGTAAGACTTGATTCCTTTGCCTAACAAGAATCTATCCATCCTGGTCTTAAAACTTTCTAATGACCTCGACCTCCACTGCCTTCCAAGTCACACAATCCTCTGAAGGGAAAACACATTCTCCTCATCTGAAAGATGACCCCTAATCTTAGTTCTGGACTGCCTCACAAGGGGGAACACCCTTTTCACATCCACCATGTCGAAACCATTCAGGATCTTATACGTTTCAATCAAGACACTGTCTTGTAAACCTCAGTGGAAACAAGCCTAGCCTGTCCAAGCTATCCACAAAGACAACTTGCTTAGTCCAGGTATACTTCCACTGAACTGCCTAAAACATAGTAACATCCTTCCTAAAATAAGGAGATTAAAACTGCACTCGACATCTCAAACAAAAATACAAAAACACAGCAGATGTTAGAAATCTGAAACAAAAAGAGAAATTGATGGACAAACTCAGGAGGTCTATTAGTATCTGGTTTTGAAGAAGGGTGACTGAACCTGAAACATTATCTCTGCTTTTTCTCCATAGATGCTGCTAGACCTGCAAATTTCACCAGCAATTTCTATCCCAATGTTTGAAATGTCACACCAATGATCTACAGAACTGAAGCATAATATTCTTACCCCAATGCTCAATTTCTTTCATAATAAAGGATAGCATCCCATTAGCCTTCTTGATTGTGTGCTGTACTAACTTTTAGTGACTCATACACTAAAACACCTAAATCCCTCTCATGGTTAAATGCAGTTTCTCTTGGAAATGTCATGCACGCTTGCTAATGTGCATCAATGGTGTAAGGAGTGATGTTCAAAGTGTGCTGATAAGCAGACTACTTTGTCCTGGATGTTGTTGAAGCTTTTGAGTGTTGTTGGAGAGGCCTTCATCCAGGCATTCCATCTTACTCCTGACTCATGCTTTATATATGGTCAAAACACTGGAGGAGTCAAGGAGGGATTCAGCTATCTGCTGCAGAATTCTCAACCTCTCATCTGCTCTTTTTGTCAAGGTTTTATATGGTTGGTCTTTTTAGATTAGATTAGATTACTTACAGTGTGGAAATAGGCCCTTCGGCCCAACAAGTCCACACCGCCCCGCCGAAGCACAACCCACCCATACCCCTAACCTAACACTACAGGCAATTTGGCATGGCCAATTCACCTAACCTGCACATCTTGTTAAGTTTCTGTTCAATGTTTCCTCCCAGGATGTTCATAAAATTTTTCAATAATACCAGAGTTTGGGTTTTCAGCCAATGTGACATTCTTACAAAAGCCAGAATAATTTCCTTTCATATCTATTTAATTGATTTTTCATATTGTTTTAGATTTACTGAATTTTGTCTTTTTTGACAGTGTTGTTTAATATTGCATTCTGCCATTCTTTTATCCACTCATCAAAATTTTAAGTGTTGTTTAATCATTAAAATATGCAGAACACTAAATTAATATAGTGCTAATGTGTTAATGTAGCACATATCAATAGAAGTATTTTGTTGGTTAGAAGTTTCAAATCATAACATTTCTATTTGATATCAATACCATATGTGTTGGAAGATACATGTTGTATAAGTGCCATACAATGATTACTTCTAACACAAGAGGATCAAGCCATCTCCCAATATCATTCAATCATAGAATCCCAACAGTGTGGAAGCAGGCCATTCAGTCCATTGAATGCACACTGACCCTCCAAAGAGCATCCCACTCAGAGCTACCAACCCATCCTATCCCTGCAAAACTCCATTTTCCATTCCTAAGCTATCTAGCCTGCATATCTCTGGACACTATGGGCAATTTAGCGTGGTCAATTCACCTAACCTGCACATCTTTGGACTATGGGAGGAAACCAGAGCACCCAGAGGAAACCCACACAGACACAGGGAGAATGTGCAAACACCACACAGACACTTGCCTGAGGCTAGAATTGATTCTGGATCTCTGGCTCTAAGAGATAGTAGTTCTGACTATTGAGCCTTGGTATTCAATGGCATCACTATCATAAAATTTTCTACTGTCAACATTCTTGGAGATCACCATTGACCCAAAACTTAACTGGATCAGTCTACAAGAACAGATTATGTAAGATATATCTATATATGGGTCTTAATTACCACAAGCCTGACAGGTTCTAAATTCACCTACAATATTTCAATTGTCATTGCAGACAGTGACTTCAGGTAGTTCCCTTTAAACTGGTGTTGCCCTAGGATTCCTCAACATTGACATGAATATCACAAAGCCCCATGGCATTAGGTCAAACATAGGTGAAGAGAACTCCTGTTGATTACCACCTACTGCAACCACCAGACCCAGCTGATGAATCAGCACTCCTCCATGTTGAAAACCACTTGGAGGAAACACTGAGGTGGCACGGGCACATACAGAATGTACTCTGGATGGGGGACTTTAATGACCATCATTAACAGTGCCATGGTAGCACCACTAGTCAGGGAACCAACAAGAGGGAAACATCTACTTAACCTATCCTTACCAATCTACTTGTCACGTATGCATTTGTCCATGACAGTATCGATGGGAGTGACTATTGCACAGTCCTTATCAAAACCTTGACAAAATCCTGTCTTAACCCTTCTTCATGTTGTGTAGCACTATCACCATGCTAGTTGGGACAGAATTCAAATAGACGAAAACTGGGCATCCATGAGTTACTGTGGGCTATCAGTAGCAACAGAATTGAGTCTAACCTGAAAGTGTACCTCTTGATCCAACATATCCTCGGTTTTACCAATACCATTCTGCTGGGAGATCAATTCTGATTCTCTTAAAATGTAGGAGGGAGTGCCAAGAGGGGCCCAGATCTACATAAAAATAAGGTGTCAACCTGGTGAAGTTACAAAACAGGGCTGTTTGTATGCCAAAATGCAGATGCAATAGACAGGGCTAAGTGATCCCACAGTCAGTGGTTCAGATCTAATCTCTGCAGTCCTGCCACATCTAGTCATGAAGGTTGATTGACAGTTAACAACTGACAGGAGGTGGAAGCCTCACTAATATCCCTAGTACAACAGGAAAGGTTGAAGCATTTTCAATAATCTTCACCCAAATTTGCCAAGTGTCAATTCTCCTTGGCCTTCTCCTAATGTCCGATCATCACAGATGTCAATCTTCAGACAATTCAATTTGATTAATTCCCTATCAAAAATCAAGTGAACACACTGGATGCTGCAAAGAGTACGAATCCTGGCTATATTCCAGCAATAGTAATGAATACTTTTGCTCTAGAAGTTACCACACTCCTAGCCATTTGTTCCAGTAAAGATATACCACTGGCATCTACCCAACAATATGGAAAACTGCCAAGTTATTCTGTACACAAAAAACAGGATAAATCCAACTCAGCTGATTTCCATCCTATCAGTACTCTTTACTATCCGAAAAGTGGTAACACGGCTAATCAACAGTGCTGTCAAAAATATCTAATACATTGCATCAGTTGTATGACACTTTGAACTTTTACTTATAAATGTTTGTCCTATGTACCTGCCCCACTAGCTATCTGATGAAGGAGCAGCGCTCCGAAAGCTTGTACTTTCAAAACCTTATTAGAATTAGAATCCCTACAGTGTGAAAACAGGCCTTTCGGCCCAACAAGTCCACACCGAACCTCCGAAGAAAAACCCGCCCAGACTCATTCCCCCACCCTATACTTATCTCTGACTAATGCATCTGACCTACACATCCCTGAACACTATAGGCAATTTAGCATAGCCAATTCACCTAACCTGCACATCTTTGGATTGTGGGAGGATACTGGAGCACCCAGTGGAAACCCACGCAGACACTGAGAGAATGTGCAAACTCCGCACAGTCAGTCACTCGAGGCTGGAATCAAACCCAGGTCCCTGGCACTGTGAGGCAGCAGTGCTAACCACTGAGCCACCAGAAACCTGTTGGACTATAACCTGGCGTTGTGTGACTTTTAATATTGTCCACCCCAGTCCAAAACTAGCACCTCCACCTCAAAAAAAACCTGTTCATTGATGCCCAATTTGAGTTTTTCCAGGGCCACAGGGTTCCCGAACATATCCTTGGTTCAAACATGGACAAAAGAGCTGAATTCTAGAGTGAGGTGAAAGTGGCTGTCTTTGACATCAAGGCAGCATTTGACTGAGTGTAGCATCAAGAAACCCGAAAAAAAATGGTGTAAATGGGAATCAGGGGAAAACTCTCTGCTGCTGAAGTCATACCGAACACAAAGGAAGATAGTTATTGGAGGTCCATCATCTCAACTCCAGGATCTGTCTGCAGGACTTCCTTAAGATAGTGTCTTATGCTCAACTACCTTCAGCTGTTTCATTAGTGACCTTCCCTCTGTCATAGGTCAGAAATGGGAATGTTTGCTGATCACTGAACAACATTCAGAACTATTTGCAACACTTCAGATATTGAAGAAATCCATGCCCATATGCAGCATGTCAATGGTACCTTTGGAACTAAGGATGGCATCTGTCAGGTGAGATGATGTTTCAGCTGAATGAAGAGCCCACTTTTGGATGCAGAGGTTTCACCACAGTGGGAGTATAATGCTGCAAGAGAAAATGAAATTTGCAGCTCCAGGATCACATTCATCTCCACCCTCTGCCACCGCTATTCTACTTAATGTTGTTATGGTTTGAAGTGGATCAGGAACTGCCAAGCTAAGATGTTAACAATTTTCTCTTCACAGGAAGTGGTGGCAATGACAGGCTTTAAGGTGACTTTGAGCATACTCTTACAACTTTTCCTTTGGTGCCCTCTCAGTGTTGACCAATTAACAGCAGGGATGAGAAACTGCTGAGGGAGGCAGTTTTTGGATATCCTGCATAATGCCTTGTCCATTGGAACTGGTCCTAAAGGAACAGAGCTTCGATGCTAGTACATGCAGCTTCATGGAAAATACTCATGACTTCCCTTGGTCCACAGGATTGAACATAGGAATTCCAGAGGGAAACATTCAAGGATCTTAATGCAATGTTAGTAGATAGTCCAGATTTCTCTATGGCAGAGAAGGGTGGTTTACACATCAGCCTTGTAGGCCAGGACCTTTATCGCCTTCCACAGATCCTTGTGTCAAAGGCACATTTTCATAGCCTAAAGAAGGCACAGTTGACTTTGTGCTGGACTTCATTGCTGATGGTAGCCCCTTAGGAGAAGTGGCTTCTGAGATAGGGAAAGTGCTGCACATGTTCCAGAGCTACCCTGACTGCACAAATAGTGTGGGAATGTTCACCTGTCCTGGAGAAAACTGGGGGGACGGCTTTTGGTTTGGTGATTTTTAAGAATATACTAAACATTATATATGAAGTGGTAAAAGGTTGAGCATCCTTTTCATGACTTGTGCTGAATGAACCATCATGTAACAGTCATGCAAAAACTGAGGACTGTAGACATCCATGCCAATGAATTTTACTTTTGCCTGGAAGCATCCAAGATTGACAATCTTTCTGTCCAGATGATATTGGATGCTGACACCAGGAACTCGGTCATTTCAGATGAGATGGATGGTGATGTTCAGGTAGATGATAAACAATCACAAATTCTTGTTTGACTCTGATCTGGTTTTAAAAAGAAGTTCATTACAGATCCTCCTCTCAGGACCATGACAAACATATGGTCATACCCAAGTCTCAGAATGGTGTCAATCTTCATTGGACAAACAAAATCAAAATGCTGGAGGACAATCCATATCGATTCATAATTTATTGAATCTAATGTCTTAGTCAGGTTCATACAGGTGAGGAACATTTCTAGATTTTTCTGCAAATAATTTTGCTATATACATCATGTCCATGATGCCCTAGGATGGTAAGAAGTCATACTGGATTTATAGAACAAACTCCTTAGCAACAAGACAAAAGCAGTTCAGGAGGTTTCAGGCCAAAATCTTGCTTGGGAACTCCCTCAACAGATTTCATGGTCAAATTTATCCCTCTTCTTGCAGATCATCACAGTGGTCACATTTTTGAAATTCCTGGAGTGTCCCCTTCATCTCAAAGATGGAGAAGGAGTTGATGGATTTATGATGCAGGATGATAGCATGGTGGACCTTACAAGATATACCTTCTGGCCCATGAGCTTTGTTGATTGACATCTGTTAGATAGTCTGCTTAAACTCATCAATGGTTAATGGATCACTGAGGGAATCTTCCACTGGTGTTGTGGGACATTCTGTTTCCTCCAACATGGTATGCATATTATGTCTAACAGCAAGTATGCAATAAACATTTATGAGACATGCTCACGATATCACCACTCTAAGATCTAACCCGATGGTATAAATGTCTCAGTCTCCATCCTATTGGTACAACTAGCAGCATGACGCAGTAGGGAAGCTGCTACAGTTTGTAACTGAACTGCTCAATGCTAGACCAGACATGGAAGTGCCTGTGATTCTAATATATATGTAGACATCAGTAGTTGTAATAACCATCCTCTGGATATTTCAGTACTACACGATTCTAACTATTATGTTATGTGGGTGGCAAGGTGGCACAGTGGTTAGCACTGCTGCCTCACACTGCCAGAGACCCGGGTTCAATTCCTGCCTCAGGCGACTGACTGTGTGGAGTTTGCACATTCTCCCCATATCTGTGTGGGTTTCCTCCGGGTGCTCCGGTTTCCTCCCACAGTCCAAAGATGTGCAGGTTAGGTGAATTGGCCATGTTGCCCGTAGTGTTAGACGAAGGGGTAAATGTAGGGGAATGGGTGTGGATGGGTTGCGCTTCAGTGGGTCGGTGTGGACTGTTGGGCCAAAGGGCCTGTTTCCACACTGCAAGTAATCTAATCTAAAAAAGGAACTAATTTAAGTATAACCCAGCAAACCATGTTGAAGGCAAAAAAAAGACCATGTCACTTACCTGTGACATTTTGTGGTGGCAGAACTGATCGGGTTGAACAGCCACTTATAAAGAATCAACTCTCAGATCTCAAATATTACAGCAGAATGGCCCCCCATTTCGAAGGAGTTTGAAATTCTCTATCCAAAGAATGGTACAGTCATTCTTGAGGATTTAGGCACCATACTGTGAATGAAGCAGATTTTGTCTGGTCAAATATAGCCCATAGGTCATCTTGGCAGCCAGGAAGAAGTTGCAAATGACATGTCTGACTCCAGAAGCTTTAATCTAATACACCTTTTCCACACCAATTGTTCTTCATGTCACAAATGCATCATTGGATGTCAGCCTTCATTTGGTGGTCTTTTACTAGATATATGAGTGACAGTGCCAGGTAATGTTGGCTGTGTTATGTTACGGTGGCGAACCCTTCTGTTACTTAAACCAAACACCCAGAAAAACTCACCAAGTCTCATAACCTGTTAAAATACGAGTGACAGAGAACTCCCAAACTCCACTATTTAAAGAAAATAATATGAATTTATCCTTTAAATCAAGAAGTTAACATTAAACAACTATTCACAACTCTAAACCCCCTTTCTCTTAACTGGTTAACACCTGCCTCCAACTCTATAATAATATGCTGTTCCAATAAGACACTTATTTAAATTACATCAACTTAATTTCAAAACCATATAGCGGTTGCAGTCTTCGGTGTCTTTCTTCTTCCAGCTGAAGATCTCCTTGAGTTGTCTTCTTTCTTTTTACTGTGAAGATGTTTCATATGAAAGGGTACCTTTAATAGACAGTATTTCAATGTCTTGGGCCTCTCTCTCTCTGAGGTTATGTAAACTTTTGCTATAAATTCTGTGTCTTATGATCTTATACTCTACAGCTACCCATTTGGGGTTACAAACACAGAAACTTCTTTCACTTTCTCTGATAAAGGTACCTGTCAATAAACATCCAGGTTATTTGTGATGTAAGTGGCTTGTCCAATGTTCTCATACCGTCCTCCAATCTTGGTATTGGCTATGAGTCTGATTTTATTACATCATTGACCTTCTAACAGTCCACACAAAATCGTTGAGTCCCGTCAGGTTTGGGAACTAATGTGATTGGCGAACTCCACTCACTCTGACTAGGTTTAATGATACCTTTGTTCAGTATTGCATCCACTTCCTTCTGGACTTGTGTGGCTTTGAAAGGATGAAATCTGTAGGGGTATTATTTTGTCAGGACAGCATTCCCTACTGCCACGTCATGCCCAATAGTATTAGTCCTCTCCATCTTATTCCTGCATATGTCCTCATACTATTGCAACAAACCTTTCAACTGGGTTCTTTGCTCCTGAGACAAATAGTTCATTAACCTATCCCACTTCTCAAGGACTTCCTCATTGTTTAATGTATTTTGAGGCACATTAAATGCCATGACATCTGGATTTGATTCCTCACTCTGCATGGCAGTAATTAATACCTGTTTCTCCAGTTTCCTGTTTCTATTATAAAAAGGTTTCAACATATTCACATGACATACTCAATACACTTTTTTTCTATCCAGCATATTTACCAGATAGTTTACCCGACTTAGCTTTTTCTCAACTTGATAGGGACGAGTAAACCTGGCTTTGAAGGGATCTCCTATCCACTAGTAACAATACTAAAACGTCATCCCCAAGGGAAAACATCTGAATTTCAGAGTTTTTATCTGCCACCTACTTCATTCTATGCCGTGCCCTCTTCAGGTGCTGTTTAGCTAACTCACCTAACCCATTTAAACTCTCCCTCACCTCAGATACATATTCCACGTGTGAGATCTCCGATTTTGGTCCTGTCAATTTTTCTTTAATTAATTTCAAAGGTCCTGTCACTTCATGTCTGAATATTAACTCAAAGGGAGTAAACTGAGTAGATTCATTTGGGGCATCTCTAATGGCAAATAATACGAATGGGATACCTTTATCCCAATCATTCGGGTAATCCTGACAGTATCCTCTTAACATGGCCTTCAGGGTCTGATGCCACCTTTCCAAAGCTCCCTGGGATTCAGGATGATATGCACTTGACTTAAAGTGCGGTGTGCCTAAGCTATCCATGACTTCAATAAACAGCCTCACAGTAAAATTAGACCCTTGGTCTGACTGAATCTCTCTGGATAGCCCATACCACACAATGAAAGCTAAAAACTCCTCCACCATCCTCTTTGCCTTCATACTTTCTAATGGCATTGCCTCTGGAAATCTGGTAGACACAGCCATTATGGTTAGCAAGTACTGGTTCTGACTTTTAGTTTTTGGGAGGTGTCCTACACAACCTGCATGAAAGATTCTTTGAATGCGACAAAGGTGTTGGTTTTATTACTGCCTGTGGCTTACCTACCATTTGGCATGTAGGACATGTACAGCAAAATTTTACCACATCCTTGTGCAGTCAAAGCCAATAGAAGTGCTTTTGTACCTTAGCGTGAGTCTTCCTTACACCTAGGTAGCTGCCTACAGGTAGTTCATGTGCTACCAGTAACACTTCCTGTCTGTATGCCACCGGCAACACAAGCTGGTGCACTTCTGCCCATTTCTCCTCTGCATGGTCTCCATTTTCACCTTAGGATTCTATCTTTAAGATAACTCTCAGGAATACCTTCTGATTCCTTTTCTGAGTATGCATCAATATATATATCTGTTATTATCTCGTCCTTTCTGTTGTAAGTCCATGAGCCATTCAGGACTAAACACTTTTGCCTGATCCTCTGCTTGTTCAGGTTTTCCTGCACCATTACATCAAACAGGCTGTCCGCTAACAACCTCAACTCCTTTGTCTTTCTCTTTAGGTTTTGCTTCGTGCTGTGACTTATGATAATGGGATCTTGTTACTACACAATCTGGAAAATTTTCAGGGTATTTTTCTTTTAACTCCTCAATTCCCTGGTCTTCCTTTGGCTCCTCAACAAGGGGTGTCACTCCCACCTTGAATCCTACTAAATCATTCCCAAGAACAAACTGTATTCCTCGAATTAAGTCTCTGTCAATCACTCTCACTGTTACTTCCCCAGTCTTGATTTGGCTCTTTAACCTGATCTTACACAGGGGAAGAGATCAATCTGAGACTGGTACAGTTGAGAACAGACTCAAGTCAAACAGTCAGGGCAGGCAGGGAGAAGGTAGGACTAATAAATTAAACTGCATTTATTTCAATGAAAAGGGCCTAACAGGGAAGGCAGATGAACTCAGGGCATGGTTAGGAACATGGGACTGGGATATCATAGCAATTATAGAAACATGGCTCAGGAATGCGCAGGACTGGAAGCTTAATGCTACAGGAAGGATAGAAAGTGAGGCAAGAGAGGAGGGGGAGTGGCATTTTTGATAAGGGACAGCATTACAGCTGTGCTGAGGGAGGATATTCCCCGAAATACATCCAGGGAAGTTATTTGGGTGGAACTGAGAAATAAGAAAGAGGTGATAATCTTATTGGGATTGTATTATAGACTTCCTAATAGTCAGAGGGAAATTGAGAAACAAACTTGTAAGGAGATCTCAGCTATTGTAAAAATAATAGGGTGGTTATGGTAGGGGATTTTAACTTTCCAAATATAGACTGGGATTGCCATAGTGTTAAAGGTTGAGATGGAGAGGAATTTGTTAAGTGCGTACAAGACAATTCTCTGATTCAGTATGCGGATGTACCTACTAGAGAAGGTGCAAAGCTTGACCTACTCTTGGAAAATAAGGCAGGGCAGGTGACCGAGATGTCAGTGGGAGGGCACTTTGGGGCCAGTGATCATAATTCTATTAGTTTTAAAATAGTGATGGAAAAGAATAGACCTGATCTAAAAGTTGAAGTTCTAAATTGGAGAAAGGGCCAATTTTGACGGTATTAGGCACGAACTTTTGAAAGCTGATTGGAGGCAGATGTTCTCAGGTAAAGGGACAGCTGGAAAATGGGAAGCCTTCAGAAATGAGATAATGAAAATCCAGAAAAGATATATTCCTGTCAGGGTGAAAGGAAAGACTTCAAAGTTTGGGAGAAGATTTGTAGCTCAGGTGCTTGTTGTTGTGGTTCTGTTCGCCGAGCTGGGAATTTGTGTTGCAGACATTTCGTCCCCTGTTTAGGTGACATCCTCAGTGCTTGGGAGCCTCCTGTGAAGCACTTCTGTGATGTTTCCTCCGGCATTTATAGTGATTTGTCTCTGCCGCTTCCGGTTGTCAGTTCCAGCTATCTGCTGCAGTGGCCGGTATATTGGGTCCAGGTCAATGTGCTTGTTGATTGAATTAGTGGATGAGTGCCATGCCTCTAGGAATTCCCTGGCTGTTCTCTGTTTGGCTTGTCAGATAATAGTAGTGTTGTCCCAGTCGAACTCATGTTGCTTGTCATCTGAGTGTGTGGCTCCGAAGGATAGCTGGTCATGTCGTTTTGTGGCTAGTTGGTGTTCGTGTATACGGATCGTTAGCTGTCTTCCTGTTTGTCCGATGTAGTGTTTTGTGCAGTCCTTGCATGGGATTTTGTACACTACATTAGTTTTGCTCATGTTTGGTATCTGGTCCTTCGTCCTGGTGAGTTGTTGTCTGAGAGTGGCTGTTGGTTTGTGTGCTGTTATGAGTCCTAGTGGTCGCAGTAGTCTGGCTGTCAGTTCAGAAATGTTTTTGATGTATGGTAGTGTGGCTAGTCTTTTGGATTGTGGCATGTCCTCATTCTATTGTCTTTCCCTTAGGCATCTGTTGATGAAATTGCGGGGGTATCCGTTTTTGGCGAATACGTTGTGTTCTTCCTCTTTTTGCAGTTCTGGTGTACTGCAGTGTGTTGTGGCCCTTTTGAACAGAGTCTTGATGCAACTTCTTTTGTGTGTGTTGGGGTGGTTGCTTTCGTAGTTTAGGACTTGGTCTGTGTGTGTGGCTCTCCTGTATACCTTTGTGGTGAATTCTCCGTTCGGTGTTCTCTGTACCATCACGTCTAGGAATGGGAGTTGGTTGTCCTTTTCTTCCTCTCTAGTGAATCAGATTCCTGTGAGTGTGGCATTGATGATCCAGTGTGTGTTTTCTATTTCTGTGTTTTTAATGATTACAAAGGTGTCATCTACATATCTGACCCAGAGTTTGGGTTGAATTTGCGGTAAGACTGTTTGCTCTAACCTTTGCATTACTGCTTCTGCTATGAGTCCAGAGATGTGTGAGCCCATTGGTGTGCCGTTGATTTGTTCATATATTTGGTTGTTGAATGTGAAGTGTGTTGTGAGGCACAGGTCCAGTAGTTTGAGTATGCAGTCTTTGTTGATAGGTTCCCAGTCTTGTTGTCTGTTCTGTATGTCCAGCAGGGGTTGACTATTGTTTCTCTGGCTAGGGTTTTGTCAATAGAGGTGAACAGTGCCGTTAGATCGAATGTTTCTTCCTTGTCTATGTGTATGTTTCTGATGATGTCCAAGAATTCCTGTGTTGATTGTATAGATTGTCTGGATCTGGTGATCAGGTGTTTCAGTTTCTGCTGTAGTTCTTTAGCCAGTTTGTGTGATGATGTCCCTGGTAGTGATACTATGGGTCTGAGTGGGATGTCTGGTTTGTGCACTTTGGGTAGTCCATAGAATCTGGGGGTGTTGTTGCTTTCAGATTTCATTCTCTGTCCGTTTTTTTGCTAGTATGATTATGTTCTTATCGTTTCTTAGTGCTTTTAGTGCTTCCCTCTCCTTGGCATTGAGGTTATGTGTTTGTCTTTTCCTTGTTATCAGGGGTACGATACTTTGTCTCACTGTTTGTTGGATCTCTTCTGTCAGTCCATTGTTTCTGAGTGTGCATTCTAGTGCTGCTAGGAAGTTTGCTGTCTTGGCATCCCTGTGGTTGTAGTTGAGTCCCTCGGCCAGTATTGTTCTTTCCATGTCTGTGAGCTGTCTGTGGGAGAGGTTTCTAACCCACGAGTGTGTTGTGGTGTCCTCTCTATTGTGTGTTAGTTTGGCCATTTTTCTTTTAGTGCCTTTTTTTGTGGTGTGTGGTCCTGTTCTGTACTATGGTGATGGCCTGTTCTATGGTCTGGGTCCATTCCTGATTGGTGGTTTTTGAAATTAACGATTTTTGGTGCGCAATTTCGTGTCTGTATTTGTGTAGTCTGTTGTGTGCGTCTGTAATCATTATCTGGATCATCCTGAATCCATTCTGTCTGGCTGTGTCCCTGGTTTGTGGGTTGTTGACTGGTGGTCTGTATCTGACACATGGTGGAGGGATTCGATTCTTTCGGCATTCGTGCAGGAACCGGAGTTGTTCGTATGTGGCGCTCAGGCGGTTGGCACAGGATTCCCATTTCCTGGCTTGTCTTATGTTTGGGAGAAGATTTGTAGCTCGATGCTCGTCGTTGTGGTTTTGTTCGCCGAGCTGAGTAGCCACACACTCAGATGACAAGCAACATGATTTCGACTGGGACAACACTACTATTATTGGACAAGCCAAACAGAGAACAGCCAGGGAACTCCTAGAGGCATGGCACTCATCCACTGATTCAATCAATAAGCACATTGACCTGGACCCAATATACCAGCCACTGCAGTGGACAGCTGGAACTGACAACCAGAAGCGGCAGAGACAAATCACTGTAAATGCCGGAGGAAACATCACGGAAGCACTTCACAGGAGGCTCCCAAGCACTGAGGATGTCATCTAGACAGGGGACGAAACGTCTGCAACACAAATTCCCAGCTCGGCGAACAGAACCATCACAAAGGAAAGACTGGTAGGTATAGGGAATGCTGGATGATTAAAGAAATTGAGGGTTTGGTTAAGAAAAAGAAGGAAGCATATGTAAGGTATAGACAGGATAGACGAGTGAATCCTTAGAAGAATATAAAGGCAGTAGGAGTATACTTAAGAGGGAAATCAGGAGGGCAAAAAGGGGACATGAGATAGCTTTGGCAAATAGAATTAAGGGGAATCCAAAGGGTCTTTACAAATACATTAAGGACAAAAGGGTAACTAGGGAGAGAATTGGGCCCCTCAAAGATCAGCAAGGCGGCCTTTGTGTGGAGCCACACAAAATGGGGGAGATACTAAATGAGTATTTTGCATTAGTATTTACTGTGGAAAAGGATATGGAAGATATAGACTGTAGGGAAATAGATGGTGACATCTTGCAAAATGTCCAGATTACATAGGAGGAAGTGCTGGATGTCTTGAAATGGGTAACGGTGGATAAATCCCCAGGACCTGATCAGGAGTACCCGAGAACTCTGTGGGAACTCTGTGGGAAGTGATTGCTGGGCCTCTGCTGAGATATTTGTATCATCGATAGTCTCAGGTGAGGTGCCGGAAGACTGGAGGCTGGCTAATGTGGTGCCACTGTTTAAAAAGGGCGGTAAGGACAAGCCAGGGAACTACAGACCGGTGAGACTGACCTCGGTGGTGGGCAAGAGGAAATCCTGAGGGACAGGATGTACATGTATTTGGAAAGGCAACGACTGATTAGGGATAGTCAACATGTCTTTGTGTATGGGAAATCATGTCTCACAAACTTGATTGAGTTTTTTGAAGAAGTAATAAAGAGGATTGATGAGGGCAGAGCAGTAGATGTGATCTATATGGACTTCAGTAAGGCGTTCGACAAGGTTCCCCATGGGAGACTGATTAGCAAGGTTAGATCTCATGGAATACAGGGAGAACTAGACATTTGGATACAGAATTGGCTCAAAGGTAGAAGACAGAGGGTGGTGGTGGAGGGTTGTTTTTCAGACTGGAGGCCTGTGATCAGTGGAGTGCCACAAGGATCGGTGCTGGGTCCTCTACTTTTTGTCTTTAACATAAATGATTGGGATGCGAGCAGAAGAGGTACAGTTAGAAAGTTTGCAGATGACACCAAAATTGGAGGTGTGGTAGACAGTGAAGAGGGTTACTTCAGATTACAACAGGATCTTGATCAGATAGGCCAATGGGCTGAGAAGTGGCAGATGGAATTTAATTTAGCTAAATGCAAGGTGCTGCATTTTGGGAAAGCAAATCTTAGCAGGAGTTGTACACTTAATGGTAAGGTCCTAGGTAGAGTTTTTGAACAAAGAGACCTTGGAGTGCAGGTTCATAGCTCCTTGAAAGTGGAGTCGCAGGTAGACAGGATAGTGAAGAAGGCGTTTGGCATGCTTTCCTTTATTGGTCAGAGTATTGAGTACAGGAGTTGGGAGGTCATGTTGTGGCTGTACAGGACATTGGTTAGGCCACAGTTGGAATATTGCGTGCAATTCTGGTCTCCTCCCTCTCGGAAAGATGTTGTGAAACTTGAAAGGGTTCAGAAAAGATTTACAAGGAAGTTGCCAGGGTTGGAGAATTGAGCTATAAGGAGAGGCTGAACAGGCTGGGACTGTTTTCCCTGGAGCGTCGGAGGCTGAGGGTGACCTTATAGAGGTTTACAAAATTATGAGTGGTATGGATAGGGTAAATAGGCAAAGTCTTTTCCCTGGGGTCGGGGAGTCCAGCACGAGAAGGCATAGGTTTAGGGTGAGAGGGGAAAGATATAAAAGAAACCTAAGGGGCAACCTTTTCACACAGAGGGTGGTATGTGTATGGAATGAACTGCCAGAGGAAGTGGTGGAGGCTGGTACAATTGCAACATTTAAGAGGTATCTGGATGGGTATATGAATAGGAAGGGTTTAGAAGGATATGGGCCGGGTGCTGGCAGGTTGGGATATCTAGTTGGCATGGACAAGTTGGACCGAAGGGTCTGTTTCCATGCTGTACATCTCTATGACTCTATGAATGCTAAATTTCTGTCCATCTAGTCCAAAAAATACCATTCTCTCTAGTATCATGTCAGAAAGAGTATAGATACGTTCATCTCTTATTATTAGAGACTGACTAGAACCTTTATCTATTAAAATTATAACTTCTTTCCCTTCTCTCCTTGTTCTTCCAGAGTAAACTTTACCCACAGAGGAAAAATCTTTTATCAAGATCAGGCTCTAACTCAATACCCAGCCACTGCTTAGGTTGCGCACTCTCCTACAACTTCTTGAATTTTTTGGGATTTGCTTTGCTACTTTCACTAATACCACTGGCTTAGCCTCTTTCACCACATCTTTTCCCACAGTGCCTTTCTTCAATGACCAGCACTGTGACTTTACATGTCCCACCTTACCATAGTGGAACACCTGAGGCCTTTCACCTCCTTTTTACCCTCTTGGACTTCTTTTTCTACCTGTGGTAAACTATTACCGGTGTGCTCTACTCTTTGTTTAATAGTGTAGGATCTCCACTTCTCCCAGTTTCTATCCCTCACAGGATGAAATTCTTGCTGGAAGCTAAATTTTACCTTATGTACCAATGCATATTCATTTGCCATCTCTGCGGCTCTTCTCACTTCTTGAACTTTCTGTTCATCCACACGAATTCTTATCATCTCGGGAAGTGAGTTTTTAAACTCCTCCAGCAGAATAATCTCTCTTAGAGCCTCATAGGTCTTATCTATTTCTAAGGCTACAACCATCTATCAAAATTACTTGTTTAATTCTTTCAAAGTCAACCTAAGTCAGACTTCTCTCCTTTATGCTTCTGAACCTCTGTCTATACGCTTCTGGTACCAATTCATAAGCACTCAAAATAGCCTGTTTGACATCTGTATAATCTCTTGACCCCTCATCTGACAGCGCTGCAAATATCTCACTAGCTCTGTCTTCCAGCTTAGTCTGAACTAGCATTACCCACAAGTTCTCTGACCATCCATCTGCCTAGCCCATTTTTCACATGAAATAAAGAAGGCTTCGACATCTTTCTCATCAAAATGTGGCAATGCTTTAACATATTTGTATACATCACTACCTTGTCTCTTCATCTCCATCCTATTAATTTGACTTTCCTTACTAATTCGCAACTTCTGAAGTTCAAATTCTCTCTATCTTTCTCTTTCTTCTCTCTCTTTGCTCAGCTTTGAACCTTCTCTACCTTTCATTTTCCTCTCTCTCTCTCTCTCTCTTTCTTTCTTCTCTCTCCCTTTCTTGCTCTCTTCTTTCTCTCTTTCTTCTCTCGTGGCACCTCTTTCCCTTTCTTTATCTTCTAACTCAATTTGCCTCAATTGCAATTTAAGTTTTCTAACTTTGCTGCACTTGTCTGTTTCTCTGATACACCTAAATGATTGAAAAACTCCATTACAATTTCAGCTTTCCTTTTGAACCTTGGTTAAATCCAATTATAACCTACTAGCGGATTCTAAAAGTATGTCCTTCCTCTCTCTTTCTAACCTTTCTTCGCAAATTTGGGCAGCATCTTCAAACCCCAGCACCTCTTTAGCAATATTAAGAGCCATTTCCCTCACTTTTCATTTAACCAACCACAAGTAACTGAAATTAAACAAATTGTCTCATCTATGTTTTATTTAAAGATCTAGGACACTAATTGGCAAGTGTTTAAATCTGCTGGGATCTTTCATACATCCAAATCTGTTCAAATCTGTCCACATCTCAGACTGGATCTGTCTAAACTTGTCCAAATCTCGGACCTGAACTGTTCCGACATGGCGGTGAACCCTTCCGTTAATTTAACCAAACACCCAGAAAAACTCACCTCGTCTCATAATCTGTTGAAATATTAGTGACAGAGAACACCCAAATTCCCCTATTTAAAGAAAATAATATCAAATTATTCTTTAAATTGAGAAGTGAACATTAAACAATAACTATTCACAACTCTAAGCCCCTCTTTCTCATAACTGTTCAATACCTGCCTCCAAATCTATAACAATATATAGTTCCAATAAGACACCTATTCAAATTACTTCAACTTAATTTCAAAACCATACAGCAGCTGTCATCTTCGGTGTCTTTCTTCTTCTCACTGAAGATCTCCCTAGGTCATCTTCTCTCTTTTTACTGTGAAGACGTTTCATATGAAAAGGTACCTTTGATAGAGAATGTTTCAATGTCTTGGGTCTCTCTCTCTCTCTCTCGATGGCAGTTGCTCTGACTGAGTTTCAAAATGCCTGCCTTTTTTATATTCCCAACATCAGACCATCTCATTGGTTTGATGTAGGTAAAACAATAAATTCAAACTCAATGGGTTATAGTATCCTGGGGCATAACTTAAATTGATTGGTTAAATTCAAATTGTTGTCAAAACAGCAACCAACTCTATTTCACAGCCAAATGTTACATATTTTTAATTTTCCAGTACACTCTGAGACTGCTCTTGTAAGCTGTCAGTGCAGAACAGCACTCACTCTCAAAAGTACAGTACACGCCTTCAACTTCATAACAGCTGCTTATCTCCGCTTGCGAAAATTGTGGATGTGGGTATCATTGGCATCAAACCAGATCCTGGTTTTATGATAGTGAAAAACATCATGGTCAAGACAGTGGACTTGAGTTGCTCCCAGTATGCCTGGATGGAGATAGTATCAGTGATGTACACCTCCTCCATTGCATATGCAGCATACCTATTTAACATCCAGACTTGGATGGATGAGTTGCAAGTAACATTTGTGATACACAGGTGCCAGATTATGACCATCTCCTACATGAAAGAACCCCATGACACTCAAATGGCATAACCATCACTGAATCCCCCACTATCAACATCGTGGAGGTTACTGTTGACCAGAAACTCATTTGGACCAGCCATAAAGAAGTACACCAGCTACAAGAGCAGATCAAAGGCTAGGATTTTCTGTGTGAAAAAAATCAGCTTCTGTCTCTCAAATCTTCAAGCCACAAGTAAGACGTATGTTGGAATACTACCCACTTGTCTGGAGGTGCTGCTCCAACAACACTGAAGTAGTTTGACATCATCCAGGACAAAGCTACCCACTTGATTATCACTCCATACACCATCTTCAACATTCAATCCCTTTACCACTGATGCACATTGGCAACAATGTGCACCAGCTGCAGATGCACTGCAGTAACTCACCAAGACTCCTCTGACAGCACCTTTCAAAACTTTAGAAGAAGGGCAATAAGTGCATAGGAACACCACCCATCCAAATTACATAATATCCTGATTTCCAGTTATATTGGTTTTCCTTCATTGTTGCTAGTCAAAGTCTTGGACTCTCCCACCTATAACACTGTGGGTGTTTCAATCTCCAAAGTACTGCAGTCATTCAAGAAATTAGCTCACCAGCACCTTCTCAAGGACAATTGGGAATGGCATTCAATGTTGGCCTAATCAGCAGCACCCAATTCCTGTGAACAAACAAGAATTTTTATTTCTAAAGACAGCACAAACAAGGGAAGGCTAGCTTAGTCTGTAAACAGAGCCATGTCCCACAGGCTGGACACTGACATAAATGTTCATTAAAACATTTAAAAACACACCATTGTATTTTGCATAATAAAAGAAATATCCCAACTCCCCTGTAACCATCAGTGTGAAACAATGACTGCAGATGCTGAAAACCAAATACTGGATTAGTGGTGCTGGAAGAGCACAGCAGTTCAGGCAGCATCCAACGAGCAGCGAAATCGATGTTTCGGGCAAAAGCCCTTCATCAGGAATTCCTGATGAAGGGCTTTTGCCCGAAACGTCGATTTCGCTGCTCGTTGGATGCTGCCTGAACTGCTGTGCTCTTCCAGCACCATCAGTGTGAGTCAACCATAGAATAAATAGAACGCCCTCCCCCCTCCTATTGTGGGGGAGTCCAAAACTAGAGGTGAGAGGGAAAAGACTTAAAAGGGATCAAGAGGCCACTACAACAACAACATTTAAAAGGCATCTGGATGGGTACACGGAGTAGGAAGGGTTTAAAGAGATACACGCCAAATGCTGGCAAATGGGACTAGATTTATTTAGGATATCTGATCAGCATGGGCCAATCGAACAAAGGGTCTGTTTGCATGATGTATATCTCCATGACTCTGTTAACACAGTTAAAAATCACACAACACCAGGTAATAGTCTAACAGGTTTATTTGGAAACACTAGCTTTCGGACTGCTATTCCTTCATTAGGTAGCTGTGAAGCAGGATCATAAGTCACAGAATTAATAGCAAAAGATTACAGTGTCATACAGCTAAAATGATATATTGAACAAACTTAGATTGCTGTTAAGTCTTTCATCTTTTAGGATGGGTTGCAGGTTTCAGTTCATTAATATGTCAATCTATTAGCATAGTACTACATTCATAACCACCACAGATAATGTTTCTGGTCCCAGAGAACTAACTTTACACTTGTGGAATGTCAAATTTATCATAATCAGCTGCCATGTTTTATGATATTTAAATTTGTTTATGATATTTCAGTTCCTAGTGCAATCCCATACATATCAATTATTTCTCTTACAGCAAAGGATATTAAAGTATATTTTATTTGCATTGATGAAAATACTTCAATGTAATTGGCTGCCTATCCTGTTTCATGACCTCACTGTTGTTTGACACTTGGAGATTTCCATGGCTTGGTGCTAGATTCAAGCTAACATCAGAAAAAGACAAATCCTTCCAACATAGATTGCTGGAAGTGTATGCTATACAGCTTCCTTCATGGTCAGTAGTGAGCACCATTGCTTTGCTACAGACCACCAATTCCTAGCCTTAAATTTATTGGGCAACACATCTACCAATTTCCACCATCTGGTTGCTGGTTTGTGTTATCCCAAAATCCACAAATGATGTCTGGATACATGGCAATGAAAGTTCCATTGTCCACTTCTAAGCTTGTAGCAAATCCAGAGTCCGATATAATGACATGAATGCTCAGATCCATAGGAAAATTTTGATATTAAACTGATTTGGCAGACAAGATGACAGGGACAGACATAAACTTTTTCATGGAACATAACCCGCATTGTTCTTTCTGAGGATTTAGTTTGTGTTAGAAATTAGGTACTGCAGCCTGAAAAGGTTAAGTACAGCCCCAGTTTTAGATGCTGCCAGTTTTAGATGCTGCCAGCACTCAGGTACATAGAGTACTGGAGACACTGAAGCAGCACAAAGATGAATCATGAGATTATGTAGTGCTGTAACTCTTGCACAGGTTATTAGAAAAGGGAGGCATTGTTGTAGTAGGTACCAGAATCAGAAACATTGGTGATGGTTGAACTGTGAGGAAAAATTCAAATGTACAACTCAGGAAAAAATATGTGCAACTGAAGGAAGTATCGTAGAAGCATAAACAGAAATTTCTGCACAAACTCAGCAAATCTGACAAAATCTGTGGAAAGAAAGCAGCGTTAAAGTTTCAAATCCAGTCACCCTTCTTCAGAACTTTTTTTGTTTTCGTTTCAAATTTCCAACATCTGTAGTTCTTTGTTTTATTACAGTACAGGCAGCCACCAAGTAGATAAAAGTTTAAACTGAGTTTCTCTATTTAGGCATGAGAAAGATTGGAAAGGCAAAGGGTTAATTTTGTGAAGATATTTTCTATGAGCAATTGTTGAATGATTCCTGAAACTGTTTAAAGTGTCTGCATTGTTGAATCCTGTCATTCAGCAACATCATAAATAAAATTTGTGATGATATTCACTGCCCTTCTGTTCCAACACATCAAAGTTGATTCATCTTTCAAAAACAAGATTTTGGAGCACACAACAAAATATAATGGGGGTTAAATTGATCTAAGGCAAAAAACATATAAACAAGAAATTTTAGTAAGTATTTTTATTCTGTTGATTTCAATCTTCTTTCGCTAACTTCAGTTTTGTTTGACAAACAAGGGGCACAGTTTTATCAGTGGCACATCATTTCCATGGTGGAATCAAAGGTGTGTGCTAATTCCAATGTATTGTTTTTACCTATTATCCATGCAATTAAAATTAACATTTAAAAAGTCAGTTCATGCATGGAAACCATATGGTATTGTTTGCTGGGGATGACTTTCAGAGGTGAAATAATGTCAGCCGACAAATACAAGTGATAACAAGCCTCATACAGGGGAGCTTCATATCATGGCCAAACTTTTCCTGGTCAACTCTATAGCCGGTAATATAAGAGATATTGAAAGCATAGAGCATCAAGATATTGGGGCAGAACAGTGGCTCAGTGGTTAGCATAGCTTCCTCCCATCACCAGGGACTCAGGTTTGATTCTAGCTTCAGGCGATGTCTGTGTGGTGTTTGCATATTCTCCGTGTCTGTCTAGGCCTCCTCCCACAATCCAAAGATGTGCAAGTTGGGTGGATTGGCTATGCTAAATTGTCCATAGTGTCCAGGGATATGCAGGCTTGGTGGATTGGCTATGGGAAATTCCTGGCTGGTGGTGAGAAGGGCACTGTCTGTGAGATCCTAATATACTTTCAGACACTCTGCATCACCGCACACTACCCTTGAAGCCGCTGTGGGTGGATTGAGACTGTCACACGTCCTGCTGGAATGTACCTTTGCAAAGGAAGTCTGGAGAAATGGTTTTTGTGGAGGTTTGTCCTTGTTGCAGGACTCTGATTTATGGTCTGTTCCCCGGGATGCATACTAAGACAAACATCGATTGTGCCTGGGATACCATCAACCATATATGGTGAAAGATGTTCTACAGTCTACCCTGTAACCTGTTGCTGTTCCAGAACAAGTTGCTGACCTCGACCAAGTGTTGTGCACTGGCACATTCCAAGGTCCAGGACCATATGCGGAGGGACACACTAAAGCTTGGGGCAGTTGCTGCCACTGTCTAAGGTCTTCCTCCCAAAGTTAAATGGGGGTCTGTGAAGTTTTTGGATTCTCACAATACCTCAAATAATTGTAGATAATATGTTGTATAAATAAGAAATACCTTTTGGTTGCTGGAACTGTCGGAAGAGTCAAACTCCAATGTTTGTTCTCAATATGCAAAAACTATGCAGAACTAAACTGCTCTAGTGACGATGTATGTATATATAGATATTAGTTATGACTAAAGTGGAGATGGCTTGGGTGACTATAGTGATGTAGGCTTAGGGAATATGCCAGACCTGTGCCACATACAGCAATATTGATAGTCTCTCACACCTGATGACCAAACCTTTATGCCCAAAGGAGAGAGAGCAGTGCTCCCATCTGCCCAGTTTCTGCTTTACCTTGGCAATACACCCTGCCCAGAGCAAGGACTTGACCTTGGCCAAGTGTTAGAGACTGGCATATTCCAAGATCCAGGATTACGTGCTGAGGGAGGCGTTGAAGCTTGTGGCAGCTGCCACCAAAACGCAGTGGGGAAAGACTACTGTTTAAGGTCTTTCTGCTAAAGTACAATGGGAGTCTGTTCAGTTCAGACCCTCTCAGTGCCTCAAATGTATGTAAATATTGTCCTGCATAACTAAGAAATGCTTTGGTTAGTTTTTGCAACTTCAGGTAATGCCAAATTCCAATGTTTGTTCTTCGTGTGCAAAAACTTTACAAAACTGCTTCAGTAACTGTGTAAAATTTTTTTTAGTAAAGTATGTTTTTGCAATAATAAAAATCTGTTCTTATCAGTTTAATATCAAAAAATATATAAGTAGTGTCCTGCACAAATAAGAAATGTCTTTGGCCTTTGCAACTGCAGGGGATGTCAGATCCAACATTTGTGTTTCTTGACATGCAAAGAGTGCATAGAACTACTCCAGTACCTGTATATGTACATAAAGGTTTTTATGAATAAAGTATATTTTTGCAATATAAAACAATGTAACATGAAAAAATTTTTGCAGAAATACTAATAGCATGAAAATGTATGGAATCATCATCTAATGATTTTCACTTGATTGTGTTTGTGGAAATGTGATGTTAATTTTTTGCTTTATACATATTTTAATATAATTTATTTTTGAGTTTGGATTTTTAAATTTAAACTAGAGACATACTAGGTTTCTGTGTGTCAAAAAGGGTGTAATGATTAACTTGTAAGTATTTCTGAAGCCATGGTGATTTTGAAAAGAAAATAGTGAGAGAGAGACTTCCGGGAGAGTAATGGATTTTTGTTTACATTGGGAGAATTTTACAAACAAACAAAGTGAACTGCTGTGCATTAGACTCCAGATTAGCAGAGATAGGCATTAGAAGTTAAGGATTTTTTTTTGTTTGATCATGGGATATATCCATTACATGCAAAAGAAAGTTTTTTTTTAGTTTCAATTTGGCAGTTCTGCAGGGTTCTTGGCTGAAGTTGAATGTCAAGAGGACTTTCTCCTCCCTGAAGTTGAATGTGTGAAGCAGTTGTACAGAAAAGAAGAAGATGATTTACAATTGTTAAAAATAGCTGAGCTCAATGCAAGGAATTTAGCGGAATTTCAAGTCCTGAAGTTTTTGGTTAAAACTCTCAATGGATTATTTGAAGGTTAGAAAGTTTAAGCTCAGTGTATGAAGGCTCCAAGAAAAGGTTATCAGATCCTCAAGAATTGGAGTTAAAGCCACAATTTAATTAAATCATATTGGACAATAGATAAAGGAATGCTTTCTGGTGTGATTACTGTAAAGGGGTGCTTTTAAGATTAAATGGTTTATATTTTTATGATGTGTTTCAAAATCTTTCAACATTTGCTGTATGTAAATGGTTGCAGAAAAGTGTGAGCTAGTTCACTTCAGAAGAAGTAACAGGAATGCAGAGTACTGGGCTAATGGTAAAATTCTTGGCAGCTTGGATGAACAGAGAAATTTTGGTGTCCAGGTGCATAAATCCCTGAAAGTTGCCACCAGGTTGATAGGGTTGTTAAGAAGGTATATGGTGTGTTGGCATTTATTGGTAAAGGGATTGAGTTTCGGAGCCACGTGGTCACGTTTCAGCTGTACAAGATACTGGTAAGGCCACACCTAAAGTATTGCGTACAGTTCTGGTAACCACATTATAGGAAGGATGTGGAAACTTTGGAAAGGGTTCAGAGGAGATTTACTAGGATGTTGCCTGGTATGGAAGGAAAGTCTTATGAGGAAAGGCTGAGGGAACTGAGGCTGTTTCATTGGAGAGAAGAAGGTTGAGAGGTGACTTAATCGAGATGTATAAGATAGTCAGAGGGTTAGATAGGATGGACAGTGAAAGCCTTTTTCCTCGGATGGTGAAGGCTAACACGAGGGGACATCGTTTTAGGACAGATTTAGGGGTAGTTTCTTTACTCAGAGAGTAGTACAGGCATAAAATGACCTGCCTGCAACAGTGGTAGACTTGCCGATGTTAAGGACATTTAAATGGGCATTGGACAAATAGATGGATAATAATGGAATGGTGTAGTTTAGATGGGCATCAGATTAATTTCACAGGTCGGCGCAACATTAAGGGCTGCAGAGCCTGTACTACGCTGTAACGTTCTATGTTCTATATGCTAAAACCAAATCTACAACATTGCATGCTTATGTTTCAATGAGAACCAATGTCTCATTAGAACCAAAATAAAATCTATCAAGACAAATTTCATTCTGGGATCTGACTCATCCAGAATTAACATCAGCTAGTATCATAACAAGATTTCAATGGCGCACCCTATACTGGAGAGTAGAATTATTGACAGAAACCTATGGAGTTCTGTTTTTAATTATTCACATACTGACTCCACAAATTTGTGTCAGTTTCAAAGGAGCAACAATGGAAAATGCTGACAGTTTTACCATTAATACAGTTATAAAATTCTAACCAGAAGCTCTTGTGCACAGAATACATCCTTGTCATAGAGTTATAGAGATGTACAGCATGGAAACAGACCCTTCGGTCAAACTCATCCATGCTGACCAGATATCCTAAATTAATCAAGTCCATTTGCCAGCACTTGGCCCATTTTCCAATAAACCTTTTCTATTCAAGTTGGACTCTGAAAGCAAGATTCAGTTATGAATGGTTGTAATATTGACCTCTGACTTTCTGCTTCATACTTCTGCTTAGACACATATATCCATTACTGTTGTTTGGTGCTCTGTTTTGTACCAAGTGTAGCTTTGTCAAACTCACTTTTAAATCATTTGGGATGCATGTCCTTGCTCTACTTGTGAGAATGAAATTGTCAGGATTAGAATGAGGATTTGCTCTAAAATAACTCCACAAACGCTAGTATCCCATCACCAAGTCACCCTTTATTTACACATGGACACTCCTTAACACTTAGCCAGCTCTCTTAGAGCCAACTCTCAGAGATAACAGGATATCTGACACTTTGGTTTTTTTTTTGACTCTCCTGTTTTTATTTTCCTTTTTTAAAAATTTTTCTGAATTTTTAATTACTCCCACATTACCGCCTAACTGCGGTAGTGCTTATTTTTTTCCCTAGCACCCATGTTGTGTGTGTGCAGGTGTGAGACACTGTGAAAGACACAAGGTGTACAAGTCTTTATTCAGTTTCCACCACCAGGAAGAAAAGAAACACCCAAGTGGCCAGTGACAGGGCAATGCTACACTTCTGTTTTTTTTTCTTTTTTTTTTCTTTTTCTTTTTTTTTCTTTGTGGAGGTCCTGGGGAGGGGCCCCAAGGCAAGTCCCAGGCAGCAGCAGTGAGGTAGGCCCCAAGCAGCAACAGGGACAGTCCCCTTCAAGGAGGAGAGTCCTTGCACGTGCACGTACACACACCACACAGTCACACAGCGATCCAATTCCCAAGATAGGCAAAACACTCTAGTGGCCAGTGACAAGCAGTGGCCCTTCACATCAAAGGGCAATGCTACACTTCTGCTTTTATCTGTCAGCCAGTGGTCCCTGATTGGACCAGTTTATCAGCCCCAATCAAGGAACTCATAATCTATGAGATCAACATGGCTGACTTTGTTACAATCACTACATACCCCTTGGAGGTTACCACTAAAAGAAATGACTAACTTAAGAGCAGAAAGTGTGAAAACACACAGTCAGCCTAACTGAATCTCGACTGAAAATAAAGCTGAATGTTACATTTGGAGACCATTTGTTAGAATCAGTTCTGACATAAGTGCTGCTATCCAGCATATTAATTGTAATAAAAAGAAAAGAAATGCACAGCAGGTCAGCAGTAACAGACAGATTATATTGTTCTGGGGTTTTTCTGCTTCATCAGTATAGATTTTAGATACCAATCATTTAAAATTTCCATTTTAATCATAATTGATTTCAGATATCCATCATTTACTATTTCCCCTTTTCTATTTTATCACCTAATGTCTTGTCAGTCTTTTCTAGTTTCAGATCCTGGTGGGTCTGCTGTGTTTTTCTAGCCCTTTCTGTTTCTAATTCAGATTTCCAACATTCACATTGTTATCTGACTTACAGAGTTGTTCATTTCTAAGGGTGTGATGAGAGGTTTTATCAGGTACATTTTCGGAGGGAGTATCCCAATGATAAACTAAAATATCCTGAGGTGAAGATGAGTCATTTTTAAAATTTGTGTTTATGGTGTATAGAAGTGAAGAAGCTCTCTTTATGTTAAATTGGTTGCCTTTGCTGTGTCATTACAATCTTTGCTTGCATACTTTCTGCAGAGAACAGAGGCTGTTTTACGGGTTATTTTTTAAAATTTGTTTATATAAATGTTATTCTAAAAGACAGTTCCAAATTGTAAAACTGTTGTATACATATTAGAAAAAAAGTTTAACATATTAATTATTTGCTTGCTAATTTTGAAAGAGAGCAGTATTAACTCTTAATGGTAGTTTTAATAGTAATCCATATAAAACACATAATGCATTAATTGTCATTCTGGTTCAGGAAGAGATGAACTATCCAATAAGTATTTCACAGGGGTTCCATTATTATATATTAATGCCTCTCAGTAATGGGCTAGTTTCTGAATTTCAAATGATGGGTTGTTGCAGAAATGATTTAACACAGTATCAAATGGGAAGACTGCTAGGGAATTCATTTGTCTGAACTATTAGAGATGGCATGGACTGTCTTCTACTCCTAATACTGATGTGCACACTGTCCCATCTGAAATTTGGAAATTCAAGTACATAACATAAAACAACAGCATTTTTAAGGAAAATTTTGAATTTAAACAATATAAATTATTCAAGATAACTTTTCCAGTAATGGCCAACAAATTCCTTAAATGTGGCAGATTTTATTTTAGAGGGCAACCGATCATTCAAATTTATGCCTATGTTAATAAAACATTATCATCCACTGATCAGCAACATAATGCTAAAGTTCTGCTTGCAAGTATTATTACCTACTGACCTGATGAGGCTGCAATAGAATAATTGTGAGGTACTTTTCTCACCTATTCCAGTATTTTCAAGCAATTTTATACAAGTGTTTAAAGTGCTACCAAACCTGACCCTGAAACATAGATGATAGTTCATATTTTCACTTTACCGCAGTCTTAACAACACAATAGAAATTTAGCTTGCAGAGGCTGACATGGAATATTTAGAAAACATTTTTTCCATACTGGAACAATCCAAACTGAGGAACTGAAATTCTCAGTTTGTAAGCATGTTGAGTTTTAGCAGTTTCTAATTCTCAGCAAATGGGAATATATGATAAAAAGACGTGTTGAAGATCATATAGAATAGAATAGAATATCCTTTGTAGTCACATGTACTCCATTGTAGAAGTACAGTGAAAAGCTTTTACAATATCTGTCTCTTATGGTGCCATCTTAAGTACAAGTACCGAGGTAAAAATCAGGGATACAAAAGAGGAATACAATATATTTGCATTACTTTACAGAGCTTAAAAAATAAGTTAGAAATAAGATATCATTAAAAGATTGACATTACAGTCAGGTAAAAAATTTCAAATAAACATTACATTGCAGCAGCTCAGTGTGGGGCCTCTGCACGAAGTCTGACCACCTGTGCCAGACCCCAGTCCAACAGCTGTCCCTGCTCCGCTCCAAGCCTATGACCACTCTGTACCAGCACTCAGCTGCTCCAAGGTACGTTCCAAAGCAAATTGGACTTCCTTAATTGAAGAGGTCATCAGAATTCTGTATTTGCTCTCATGGATGAGCAGGCAGTAAAGATAATACTAGAGATGGGCAACACGATTATAATGACTGCATGGAGGTTAAGAGACAAGAGGAATAATGCACCATGGTCACAGTCACAGAGAATATCGTTACTGACTTTATCTATAGCTGCTTTAGTTCTCTGCATGGAGTGCACTATAAGTGGATGTTTTATTTATTTACTGATGAGAACACTTATTGCTGTTCTTTTGTTGTCCTTGATGAAGATTCAAACAGAGAGTTATTGAAAAGGTGGGCATAAATCTGAGATGTGCCAAAGCTTCATTGGAAAAGAAAGTGAGATTGAAGGTTGGGCAGTGCTTAACAAGAATAGAGAGAACATGCTGTGTTTTTTGGAGGAAATGCATGACAATAGTAGATTTGAAGGGGACGATAACTGATGGCAGGGGTATTTTTTACAATGTCATTTAGAATGGTGCCAGAAAGAATGCTATGTGGGCAAAAGTCTTGTTTGGCTGGATTGTACATGTACAGTAAAGATTTGATATTCTGTATTTTTATTTGTTCTTGGGAGATGGGTATTGCTGACTAAGCCAGCATTTGCTGTTCATCCTTATTGCCTGGACGGTAGTTGAGTGTCAGCGACATTACTGGTAGACTAGACCAGATAAGGATGCCAGAGTTTCATCTTTAGAGAACATTAAATGAAGCAGATGGGTTTTATGATAATGGTTACATGGCTGTCATTAGGCTAGCTTTTCAACATTGCATTTAAATTTCACTATCTGGCTTCACGGGATTCAAACCCATGTCCCCAGCTGAGAAGCTGAAGTGATGCATCCAGTGATAGTTATGGCTGTGCTGGAGAGAAAGGCCCAGATACGATCATAGTATTCTGGAGTGTCATGCACATCTGCACTCCATCGCTACAGATATTGGCCCTCAAAACCAAATCCAGGGCAAGATATGGGAGAAGGAGTCTTGGCCATGGTTCAGGTGCCATATCTTCACATAGAAACAGGGCAGTGCAAGGAAGCATGCAGCTTAAGGAGGACGCACCCCAAATCCCTTGGTAGTGTAAACTCAAGAGACTGCAGAGGTGGATGGGCTCTCCACATCCACCCTTCCAATCATTAGAGGTTCAGGCTGGGAGAGACCATTTTTCCTCAAGCAAGAACCCTCAGCATCTCTGGACCATTCAGACAAAATCATCCCCACAGTTGCCCCACTAAACTTTCATAGTCAATGCATTCCACTTTGGAGCAGGCTCCCTCCAATCTGTGCCATAGGAGAGCTCATTGAGTTGTGCAGGAGGAGAATGGAAGAAAGGTTACATAAGGGGCATATGGAGCCCACAGCTGACATTTATGTTCCCAGTTTGAGTTTGTGATAAAGGATTATTTTCCATCATTCCTGTGATTGTCCATGTCTCTATGTAGGGCTTAGATAATTTGTTGCACCCTGCAGCATCACTCCTTGGTCCCAAGGATGTGCTGTGGTAGAGGATAAACAATAACATCATGTGGGAGCAGAGTTAGCAATGTATGCGCAGGACACTGGCTCAATTCAACACCTTAGACCCTCACCCTTCAACACTGATTACTGCTCAGCTGGCTGCTTCAATGGGAGTGTCTGTCTCAGGCAGTGATGGTGTTAGGAAGGTGCAAAACTGTATACAGCGAGGTTCAATGTTGCATGGTAGCCAGGGAAAACAAAGCTTGCTACCTTGTGTCATTAATATTTCATGTGTGTGATGCCAGTGTTCTTCTCCAGCGAATGTCCAATGACCAGTTATGGATGCACTTCTTTACCCCTCCCATTGCAAGTGCTTTTATTCAGGATGTCCTCCTGGAATTGCACAATTACTGTGTGCATCATAAGGGAAATGGTTACAAGCTGTTTTCTGCCATTGCCTTTCAGCCCGAGTGTTAACCTGTCACTGAGAGCACCAAATCATCCTTTCGGGGTTCCCACTCTGACAACGTCATAGTTTTCACACTTTTTCATGTCATCAACAAAGACAACCCGCTTCACATTCACCCTGGCAAACCCACCTGCCCTTCCCTCTTAACATCAATAAACAATGGTAATGGGACGACAATGAAATATTCCCCTTGGTCAACATGACCGGCCAGCCCCAGACAATACAAGTATAAACTCCTGACTGGTGGCCACACATATCCCCCAACAATGGCACACTTCACCAACACCCCACCTGGCCCCCATGGAGGTGAAGAACTGACCATGACCTGCTTCTTGAAGTACAAAGGCACAAACCCACTGTGCAAAGCTACCCTGACCAAATGGCTGTCATGATGAATGCCTGGCTGGAATGGGAAGCTGTCTTGACTAACTGCAATGGATTCTCCATGAAGTCAATGTAGATAACTCCCTTAAGACTTTCAGACATGTCCCACTGCTTGCTATAGATGATTTGAGCTTGGTGCAAATACTCCAGCCACGTAGTACAAGAGGTAGCCTGGCATTGCTCACTGATGTATGTGAAGATGTAAGTGCCCTTGACTGAGTACTGCTACACAGCACGGCTGCCTGCCTTATGTGACCGTATCAACTGTTATTGGAAGGCACTGGAGAGCAAAAGTTATAGTCATAAAGCCTTCGGTCCAACTAGCCCACGGTGACCATGTTCCCAAACTAAACTAGTTCCACCTGCCTGCACCTGGCCCATATCCCTTCAAATCTTTCCTATTCATGTACTTATCCAAAAGTTTTTTAAACAGTATAACTGTATCTGTATTCACCACTTCCTCTAGCAGTTCATTTCACACTCTAAACACTCTGTTAAAAGTTGCCCCTTACATCCTTTTTAAATCTTTATCTCTCACCTTAAAAATATACCCCCAAGTTTTGAACACCACCCTCCCCCGCACCCCCCGCCCAACTTAGGGAAAAGACCTTTGCGATTTACCTTATCTATGCTCCTTTATGATTTTATAAACCTCTGTAAGGTCACCTCTCAACCTCCTATGCTCCAGTGAAAAAAGTCCCAGCTTATTTTTATAACTCAAACCTTCCATTCCCTGAAATACCCTGAATAATTTTTTCAAACCGTCTCCAGTTCAATAATAATTTTCCTATAAGAGGAACTGCCACAGTACTCCAGAAGAGGCCTCGCACCAGTAGACTAAGTGAATGCATGGGAGCAGCATGGGAGCAGCACTTGTAGGCAGCTTGACCTACACTATGGATTGTGTGGCCTCTTCCTGTGCTACTACTATACCCAATGCAGTGTGTACTGCTGGCTGCTGTGTGCCCTGCTTCGTATGTGTGAAATAGCAGTGTGAAATGCTAGAACATTGTGTAGCTGTCAGAATAGTGGCACTAGGTCCCTAAAAGCTGGGCATCAGTGCTCATGACAAAAGGATGTGTGAAAGGGGCCTCAGGAATCATGTTCTGTTCCCCAGTTTGGTCAGGGGCAACAAGGAGGTCAACTAGAGCAAGCAGCGAGCTGAACTTACTAGATCCCCACTATGATTTCCCTGTCGAGATTTCCTGATGGCTAGTTTTACGGCCTACTTTATAAAATTGCAACCTGTGGTGAACTGCCTTGTTGACAAATCGTTTTGCAAGCAATCAAGGGTGCCAATTGAGAACTTGCCACTCCCTCGTGAGAATAGGGATGTTGCAGCAGGATGTAACTATATCAAGACAACCCTCTTGACCAATTCAACCACATATCCCATATAGCTCACATCATTCATCTGCTTCCATGATAGTGCACAACACCACTAATTGGGTGAATTGGTACTACTTTCATTTTTCATGGGTCAAAATCTTGTGGGTTTAAATCCCACACCAGTACTGTAAAAATTAAGTACTAAAAGAATGCTACATTGTTGGAGAAGATTTAAAGTATTATTCACATGGATATTGAAGGCGACATGGTAAAATTGAAGAATAGAAGCAAATTTTGCCCTGGCACAGTATACATTTTCTTGTTTACCTGCATTATAGCAGGTATTATCACCACAGCTTTCAACTTTGCTTGGGTATAAAATGGGCAGCAGTAGACCAACTTCCCATCATATATCTCTCCTGAATATTTTTAATGTGTTTAACAGGTAACTTAATTTACACCGACTCCCAAGTGAAAAGTTCAACCCCATAGTGATGTGTTTTGAGATAAAATGATTTACTATTTGCACAATTTTACATCTACAGTAGGTCACATTCTTGCTATGCATCATATTTTTGAATTAATAGATTCAATAGCTATATCTCAGTTAAAATTTAACTTTGGTTTATATTAATTTATTTTGTGACATAATCTTAATTCTAAAAATAGGCAACCTATTTTTAATAATTTAATACCTAAAGTAGGCAATAGAAGAAGCATCCTGCTATTTTGTGTAACATATAAAACCTCTCTACTTGCCATTTGATATAGGATGTAGATATTCCTTAGCTTTCATATTAGCTGTGACTAAACCTGAAGCTCAATTTATTCATAATAATTAAAGACTATTTTATTGGGAGAAGTTTGACAATTTGTATACACACACAGTATTGGCAATTCAGCTATGGAGGTTACTGGTCCTTTTAGGATGTTCCATGTTAGGATTAATGGATGGAAAATCATGTGCACGCTGGTGAATTTGCAATAGTAAATAGCTAAAGTTCCTGATATCCATATAAGCCAATTCTCTAAGCTCGTAGCACAATTTTCTAAAATGTATCCTATGGTTTACTTCTATTTTGTTTTTAGCACTGTTTCTTCATGTAAAATTTAAAAAAACATTGTCAATATGTGTAATCATATTTACATTCTTATAACGGAACTTACATAAAACTTTTAAAGAAATGGACATTGAGCAGGAAATAATGGGATTCAGAAGTGATCAAAGCAAGTGCTTTAATAACAAGTGGTTCCTACTGTTTAGGCTCAGGATAGTGAGCTATGTGTCTCTTCCATATTTCAGCATACCACCTGAATTATTGTCCTTGGGTTCTGGATGGTGATTTTTGAGAAGTAGCACATACCCCAGTTCCTGTGATACATGTGTGAAATTTATGGACCTTGATACCAGCAATGATCAACTCTACTGTTAAGGATAAAATTAATGTCATTTTATGCTCACTCGAACCCCAGAGGGTCTTAATGGGGAGATAAGAGAATCAGAAAGAATTTCAAGCTATGCTTATCTAAATGCAATTATGGTGACTCCAGAAAATTATACTGAGCAGAATTACATTGCAAAATCATACCATCCAGCAGTAGGTCAAACTAACTCATCTTGTGATGAAACTCACATCATAATGCGGGGAAAGCACATGGTGAATTTTGTTGCGCAATGGCAGAATAGCCACATCAAAGTATCAGTAATCAACAATGATATTGATGCTTGACCTATGCAAACCATTTATCCCGTCCAAAGGATCAGAATCATCAGGTGGCCTCATTTTCATCATGATTCAAGTTTCATATTGAAAATTAAGACTAAGCACGCTTTTACTTTTTTGATTCATGTTAAGTTTCTGAGCTGCTTGAATTAGCCCGAGGATGTTTTCTGTTGAGGAAAACTGTTAGTAGGTCAATTAAATACAGAAAATCCTTTGTATATCAAATAAGAAAGTTTGGAGTAATACATTAATTCTGAAATAGTAAACAGGACTATTATTCAAGAGAGACAGATTTCATATACTCCATCAATTAAAGAAATGGAAATGATATTTCCCAAATATAAGGAACATAGCCACTGTCAATAAGGCACAATATTTGGCTTTTATGACTTACATAATGTAGATGAAATCCATATTTCTAGCTCAAAATTTCAAACAGAACATACCGTGTATTGTTTTAATTAAATAAGATGGGTGGTACAGTAGCATAGTGATTATGTTACCGTACTCCTAATCCAGATGTCTTAAATAATGTCTTAAATAATGAGTTGAGAGTGTGGTGTTGGAAAAGCACAGCCAGTCAGGCAGCATCCGAGGAGCAGACAAATCGACATTTTGGGCATAAGTCCTTCAACAGGAATGAGGCTTGTGGATCAGGGGGCTGAGAGATAAATGGGACAGGGTGGAGCTTTGGGGGTGGGGGAGGGGAGCTAACTGAAAGTGAAATAGGTAGATGAAGGTGGGGGAGAAAGTGATTAAGCAGAGAGGAGGGTGGAGTGGATAGATGGGAAAGGCAATGGACAGATCAAGAGGGCGGTGCTGAATTTGAGGCTTTGCACTGGGATAATGTCGGGGGAGGGGAGCTGAGGAAACTGGTGAAATCCACATTAATCCTGTGTGGTTGCAGGGTCCCAAGGCGGAAGATGAGGCGTTCTTCCTCCAGGTGTCGGGTGGTTCGGGTTTGTCAATGGATGAGGCCCAGGATCTGCATGTCCTCGGTGGAGTGGGAGGGGAAGATGAAGTGTCCAGCCACGGGGCAGTGTGGTTGATTGGTGCAGACATGATCTCTGAAATGATCCACAAATTGGCATCCACACTGTAGAGGAGACCAGATTGGGTGCAACAGATACAGTAGATGACATTGGTGGAGGTGGAGGTAAATTTCTATTGGATGTGGAAGGATCCTTTGGGGCTTTGGACAGAGGTGAGAGGGGAGATGTCAGCACAGGTTTTGCACTTCCTGCGGTGGCAGGGCAAAGTGCCGGGAGTGGGGTGTGGCTGGTGGTGGGGTGTGGATCTGACGAGGGAGTTGAAGAGGGAGTCTCTCCAGAACGCTGATAGGGGTGGGGAGAAAATATATCCCTAGTTGGGGAGTCTATTTGTAGATGGGAGAAATGGCGGAGGATGATGCGATGAGTACAGAGATTGGTGGGGTGAAGGGTGAGGACTAGAGGAGGTCTGTTCTTGTTGCGTTGGGAGGGGTGGGGTTCAAGGGCAGAGGTGCAGGAAGTGGAAGAGATGTGCTGGAGGCATCATCACCCATGTGAGAGGGGAAATTGTGATCTTTGAAGAAGGAGGCCATTTGGGATTCTCTAAGGTGGAATTGGTCATCTTGGGAACAGATGCGGTGGAAGCGGTGAAATTGGGAACAAGGGATGGCGTTTTTACAGGAGGTAGAGTGGGAGGAGATGTAGTCCAGGTAGCAGTGGGAGTTGGTGGGTTTGTAGTCGATGTCCATGGTTAGTCAGTTGCCGGAGATGGAGCTGGAGAAGTCCAGGAAGGGCAAGGAGATGCCTGAGATGGTCCAGGTGAATTTGAGGTCAGGGTGAAAGGTGTTAGTCAAGTTGATGAACTGTTCAACCTCCTCGTGGGAGCACGAACTGACACTGATAACAATGGGCGATGCTGCTGGTGCAACTGTGGATGATGGCCTGTTCCACGTACCTGACAAAGAGGCAGGCATAGCTGTGGCCCACATAACTGCCCATGGCTACCCCTTTGGTTTGGATGAAGTGGGAGGATTGGAAGGAGAAGTTATTAAAGGTGAGGACCAGTTCAGCCAGGCGGATGAGGGTGTCAGCAGAAGGGTACTGGTTGGGACAGCATGAGAGGAACAAACAGAGGGCTTGGAGGCCTTCGTTGTGGCAGACAGATGTATACAGGGACTGGATGTCCATGGTGAAGATAAGGCTTAAGGGGACGGGGAAACGAAAGTCTTGGAGGAGGTGGAGGGTGTGTGGTGTCCTGAATGTAGGTGGAAGTTCCTGCACTTAAGGGGACAGGACAGTGTCAAGGTATGCAGAGATGAGTTCAGTGGTACAGGAGCAGGCTGAGACAATGGGTCGACCAGGGAAATCAGGTTTGTGGATCTTTGGTAGCAGGTAGAATCGGGTGGTACTGGGTTCGCAGACGATGAGGTTGGAGGCCAACTTGTTGATTGTTTCAGAGAACACCTCTGGGACACCCGCACCAACCAACCCCACGGTCCTGTGGTTGAACATTTCAACGGCATTCCCCCCGCCCCCTACCAAGGGCAGGAAGGTCCTGGGCCTCCTCCATCAACAAACTCAAACCACCCGATGCTTGGAGGAAGAACGCCTCATCTTCCACCTTGGGACCCTGCAACCACATGGGATTAATGTGGATTTCACCAATTTCCTCAGTTCCCCATCCCCTGCATTACCCCAGACCCAAGCTTCAAACTCAGCACCACCCTCTTGACCTGTCCATCGCCTTTCCCATCTTTTTGCTTCACCATCCTCTCTGACCTTCTCCCCCACATTCACCTACCTATTGCATTCCCAACTACATTCCCCCCAGCCCCACCCCCTCCCATTTATCTCTCAGCCCCCCAGCCAATAAGCCTCATTCCTGATGAAGGGCTTTTGCCTGAAATGTCAATTCTCCTGCTCCTCGGATGCTGCCTGACCAGCTGTACTTTTCCAGCACCACTTTCCTCTACTCAGATCTCCAGCATTTGCAATCCACACTTTCTCCTAGTCTTAAATAATGATCCAGATATGAGTTCTAATCCAATCTTTGGCAGCTGGGGATTTAAATTTGATTAATTAAATTAATCTGGGATAAAAATGAATATTAGTAATGGTAACTGTAAAACGATCAGATTCTCATAAAAACCGATCTGGTCTACTCATGCCATTTAGGGAAGGGAATCTGCCTTTCCTACCTAGTCTACTTAATAAATGACTTTAGACACAGACAATGCGGCTGACTTTTCATTGCGCTCAAATGGTCAAGAAAGCTATTCAGTTGCATTAACTCACTGTGAAAAATTTAAAGAGGAGTAAAATCAGATGGCCAACCCAATATCAACACATGCACTAGACATGAAAAAAGCACTCTCAATCTTGTTGGCACTGCAAAGTCCTCCTCTCTAACTTCTCAGGAGATCTGCTAAGATTGGGAGAGCAGTCCCATAAAGTAATCATGCAACAGCCTGAATTGGTCATACTTGCTGAATCATACATTTCAGCTAATATCCCTAATGCCTCCTTCAACCTCCTTGAATTTAGCCCAATCGACCAGTCTAATGATAATCATGATTGCCAGTTGTTGGAAAATCCCATCTAGTTCACTAATGCCCTTTAGGGAAAGAAACTGCCTTCCTTATCTGGTCTGGCCTACATGTGACTCCAGATGCACAGCAATGTGGTTAACACTCCACTGCCCTCTAGGCAATTAAGGATGGGTAATAAATGGTGGCCAGTGATGCCCACATCCTGTGAATGATGCTGTAAACATGACATGTGTACAGCCTATACAGCCCTGTACCTGGGGGAAATCCAGGTCCATTTCCAAAGCCCACTGCCCAGGCTGCAGCAATGATCTCGTCACAGGCAAATCCAGATGAAGTGGTGTGGTCTGGCACAAATTGCTTTAACAACAGCCTTGATACATTTCTGGATTGGAGTTTGTGAGTTCCCACAAAGATCCCCAGTGGATCCTTGTAAGCAGTCAGTTGCATGAAGGTTTAGCGCAGCTGTCACCACAATAACCACTGGGATAGGATGGCCACCCACTCCTTTAGATAACAGGTCCCACTCCAATAGTTGGTATAGCTCACTGATGATGTCCTGGGACATCCTCAGTCTGTAGCAACACTGCACCTTGCTCACTTGGAGGAAACAGCATTGAGGATGATTGACTCTGCGTTTCCTATATACCATCTACACTGTGAGAGGACCTTCAGCTGCAGCTTCCTCGTGTGTAAGTCATTAGGCAGCCACTGAAGGTTGCTGCTGAGGTTGGGCTTGCTAATGCATCTGTTACTCCTCAATTTATCTGTGCCTTCATTGACCTCTTTCAATTGTGACTTCATTTTCCAAATTTACACCCTGAATCCCAGTTGTACAGCTTAGTCATGCCAACAATCATGCTGCATAGTCCCTTCCAACAAAGCCAGATTGAAGGTAACCAATGATTAACTCCCCTTCCACATACAGTAATTCATGTCCTCCAATCCTTACCACTCTTTATATTATTGACTTTACATCCTTCACAATTCTCTCTTCTGCATCCAAGAATGCTGCCTCTACAAAACGTAAATTGTGTTCACTAACTCCTCACCCCAGCAGTGGCTCTTGATAAATACCTTAATTTTCACTGAGCTGATCTCACACAGGACTGATTGTGGTCCACCCCCAACTAGCTTCAATGGACAGCCTGGACTGATGGGGGATGGGCGTCTGACTAATCTCTTTGCATTTCTCAGAATGACTTACCAAGAATTCCCTGACCGATTGCACTGGACCAATAGAACTACTTGTAATAATTCAGATCTCCTGACTCTGACTGCTGATCATGTTTGAGTCCCTGGACAATCTTGGATAATGCCTTTGGCTTACTGTGCTGGAACTGCCTAATTAAATGTTACGTCCCAAGGTCTGCCTTGGAGGATGGTCACCCGAAGATCAGAGGCCAAATGTCCCTGACCTCTAAGGTGGACTTCGGGACATGCAACAATGCAGAGTGGCCAAGCAGAGGCTGATAGCCAAGTTGGGTACTCATGAACATAGCTGAAAATGTGTTGCTGGAAAAGTGCAGCAGGTCAGGCAGCATCCAAGGAACAGGAGAATCGACGTTTCGGGCATAAGCCCTTCTTCAGGAATGAGGAAAGTGTGTCCAGCAGGCTAAGATAAAAGGTAGGGAGGAGGAACTTGGGGGAGGGGCGTTGGAAATGCGGCAGGTGGAAGGAGGTCAAGGTGAGGGTGATAGGCTGGAGTGGGGTGGGGGGCGGAGAGGTCAGGAAGAAGATTGCAGGTTAGGAAGGCGGTGCTGAGTTCGAGGGATTTGACTGAGACAAGATGGGGGGAGGGGAAATGAGGAAACTGGAGAAATCTGAGTTCATCCCTTGTGGTTGGAGGGTTCCTAGGTGGAAGATGAGGCGCCCTTCCTCCAACCGTCGTGTTGCTATGGTCTGGCGATGGAGGAATCCAAGGACCCGCATGTCCTTGGTGGAGTGGGAGGGAGAGTTGAAGTGTTGAGCTACGGGGTGGTTGAATTGGTTGGTCCGGGTGTCCCAGAGGTGTTCTCTGAAACGTTCCGCAAGTAGGCGGCCTGTCTCCCCAATATAGAGGAGGCCACATCGGGTGCAGCGGATGCAATAGATGATGTGTGTGGAGGTGCAGGTGAATTTGTGGCGGATATGGAAGTATCCCTTAGGGCCTTGGAGGGAAGTAAGGGGGGAGGTATGGGCGCAAGTTTTGCATTTCTTGTGGTTGCAGGAGAAGGTGCCGGGAGTAGAGGTTGGGTTGGTAGGGGGTGTTGACCTGACAAGGGAGTCACGGAGGGAGTGGTCTTTTCGGAACGCTGATATGGGAGGGAAGGGAAATATATCCCTGGTGGTGGGCTCCATTTGGAGGTGGCGGAAATGACGGCGGATTTACGCTGTACATGGAGGTTGGTGGGGTAGTAGGTAAGGACCAGTGGGGTTCTGTCCTGGTGGCGATTGGAGGGGCGGGGCTCAAGGGCGGAGGAGCGGGAAGTGGAAGAGATGCGGTGGAAGCAGCATCAACCACGTCTGGGGGGAAATTGCTGTCCTTGAAGAAGGAGGCCATCTGGGTTGTACGGTTTTGGAACTGGTCCTCCTGGGAGCAGATGCGGCGGAGACGAAGGAATTGGGAATAGGGATGGCGTTTTTACAGGGGGCAGAGTGGGAGGAGATGTAGTCTAGGTAGCTGTGGGAGTCGGTCGGTTTATAATAAATGTCCGTGTTGATTCGGTTGCCCGAGATAGAAATGGAGAGGTCTAGGAAGGGGAGGTAGGAGCCTGAGATGGTCCAGGTGAATTTGAGGTCGGGGTGGAAGGTGTTGGGGGTAAAGTGGATGAACTGTTCAACCTCCTTGTGGGAGCACGAGACAGCGCCGATACAGTCATCGATGTAGCGGAGGAAAAGGTGGAGGATGGTGCCAGTGTAGCTGCGGAAGATGGACTGTTCCACATATCCTAAGAAGAGGCAGGCATAGCTGGGGTCCATGCGGGTGCCCATGGCTACTCCTTTGGTTTGGAGGAAGTGAGAGGATTGGAAAGAGAAGTTGTTCAGTCAGTCGAAGGAGGGTGTCAGTGGAAGGGTACTGGTTGGGTCGGCGGGAAAGGAAGAACCGGAGGGCTTTGAGTCCTTCGTGATGGGGGATGGAGGTGTACAGGTACTGGATGTCCATAGTAAAGATAAGGTGTTGGGGACCGGGGAAGCGAAAATCGTGGAGGGCGTGGGTGGTGTCCTGAACGTCGGTGGGGAGTTCTTGGACTAAGGGGGACAGGACTGTGTCGAGGTATGCAGAGATGAGTTCGATGGGGCAGGAGCAGGCTGAGACAATGGGTCGGCCGGGGCAGTCAGGTTTGTGGATTTTGGGCAGGAGGTAGAAACGGGCAGTGCGGGGTTGTGGGACTATGAGGTTGGAGGCGGTGGATGAGAGATCCCCTGAGGTGATTAGGTTATGGATGGTCTGGGAGATGATGGTTTGATGGTGGGAGGTGGGGTCATGGTTAAGGGGGCAGTAGGAGGAGGTGTCTGCGATCTGGCGTTTAGCCTCAGCGGTGTAAAGGTCAGTGCGCCAAACTACTACCGCGCCTCCCTTGTCTGCTGGTTTGATAGTGAGGTTGGGGTTGGAACAGAGGGAGTGGAGGGCTGCACGTTCCGAGGGTGAGAGGTTGGAGTGGGTGAGAGGGGTGGAGAAGTTGAGGTGGTTAATGTCGTGGTGGCAGTTGGCTAATAAGAGTTCGAGGGCGGGTAAGAGGCCAGCACGGGGTGTCCAGGTGGATGGGGTGTGTTGGAGGTGGGAGAAGGGGTCGTCACAGGGTGGGCGAGAGTCTTGGTTGAAGAAATAGGCGCGGAGGTGAAGGCGGCGGAAGAATTGTTCCATGTCACGCTGCGTGTTGAACTCGTTAATCCGAGAGCGTAGGGGAATGAAGGTCAGGCCTCTGCTGAGGACTGATCTTTCATCCTCAGAGAGAGGTAGTTCTGGAGGGATGATGAAAACATGGCATGGCTGGGAGCTAGGAACTGGTGTGGGGCTGGAGCTGGGAGTGGGGCGGGGTTGGGCGTGGGGACGGGGACGGAGATCGGCGTTGGGGCGGAGTTGGGTGTAGTGACGGAGATCGCCGTGGGGGCGGGGTTAGGCATGGTGACAGGGATCGGCGTGGGGGTGGAGTTAAATGTGGTGACGGAGATCGGCATGGGGGCGGAGACACATGCGGCGTTGTGGTCGTGCAGGTTAGTGATGTCACTGGGGGCGGAAGTGGCTGCGGCGACAGCAAACCAGGGGGCGGAAGTGGCTGTGGCGACGACAGAGACAGTGTTATTCCCGATAGCCGTGGAGGCCGCGAATCTGTCGGCGATGGTCTTCCTGGCGATCGTGGAGGTGGTTGTCTGGGCGGCGATCGCGGAGGCTGCGAGGTCGGTGGGGGCGGAAGTGACGTCATGGTCCGCAGCGGCGGTTGTTGCTGGAACAGTTGAGGAATCCAAAGTGTGGGGGTAAGTACATGAAAGTTTTTGGTACTTACTGTCTTTAATTTCCGATCTGGCTAGGAAGAAATGTTTGTTTAGTGTATGGATTCTTCTGTGGATGAAGAACAGTAGAGGACCTTTACAGGTCTGTGAGAGTGTTGTCCTGAGCTGGGGTAGGGCTGATGCAGGGAATGTAGGTAGCGGCGCATGGCTGCAAGCGTGGAGCGGAGGATCTGGAGGGAGGTCTGTTGCTGGAGGCTTCGGATTTGTTGGAGGTACAGGTTGTCCTGGTTGGGTCCAAATTTTGTTGGTTGGAACGTAGTCCGGAGTCCGTGTGGGATCAGCCGGTTCCGTAGGCAGGTGCTGAGGAAGGAGATGTGGCTGTAGTAGCGAGTCTGTTTGAGAACGTGGCTGAAGAGCTTCTGTGCAGAGGAGATGACCTGAGGTGTGCAGTGACAGAGGGACTCATTGAAATCCTTGTAGAGGGAGGAAGAGAGCTTCTTCAAGGAAGGCATCCTTGTAAGAGGATTCGCAGTCGGTTAAAATCTTCGAGGAGAAAGTGAGGACTGCATATGCTGGAGATCAGAGCTGAAAATGTGTTGCTGGAAAAGCGCAGCAGGTCAGGCAGCATCCAAGGAACAGCAGAATCGACCTTTCGGGCATAAGCCCTTCAGTCCATCTTCCGCAGCTACACTGGCACCACCCCCCACCTTTTCCTCCGCTACATCGATGACTGTATTGGCGCTGCCTCATGCTCCCATGAGGAGGTTGAACAGTTCATCCACTTTACCAACACCTTCCACCCCGACCTCAAATTCACTTGGACCGTCTCAGGCTCCTCCCTCCCCTTCCTAGACCTTTCCATTTCTATCTCTGGCGACCGAATCAACACGGACATTTATTATAAAACGACCGACTCCCACAGCTACCTAGACTACACCTCCTCCCATCCTGCCCCTATAAAAACGCCATCCCTATTCCCAATTCCTTCGTCTCCGCCGCATCTGCTCCCAGGAGGACCAGTTCCAAAACCGTACAACCCAGATGGCCTCCTTCTTCAAGGACCGCAATTTCCCCCCAGACGTGGTCGACGATACCCTCCACCATATCTCCTCCACTTCACGGCCCTCCGCCCTTGAGCCCCGCCCCTCCAATCGCCACCAGGACAGAACCCCATTGGTCCTCACCTACCACCCCACCAACCTCCATGTACAGCGTATCATCCGCCGTCATTTCCGCCACCTCCAAATGGACCCCACCACCAGGGATATATTTCCCTTCCCTCCCCTATCAGCGTTCCGAAAAGACCACTCCCTCCGTGACTCCCTCGTCAGGTCCACATCCCCCATCAACCAAACCTCCACTCCCGGCACCTTCCCCTGCAACCACAAGAAATGCAAAACTTGCGCCCACACTTCCCCCCTTACTTCCCTCCAAGGCCCCAAGGGATCCTTCCATATTTGCCACAAATTCACCTGCACCTCCACACACATCATCTATTGCATCCGCTGCACCCGATGTGGCCTCCTCTGTATTGGGGAGACAGGCCGCCTTCTTGCGGAACGTTTCAGAGAACACCTCTGGGACACCCAGACCAACCAACACAACCACCCCGTAGCTCAACACTTCAACTCCCCCTCCCACTCCACCAAGGACATGCAGGTCCTTGGATTCCTCCATCGCCAGACCATAGCAACACGACGGTTGGAGGAAGAGCGCCTCATCTTCCACCTAGGAACCCTCCAACCACAAGGGATGAACTCAGATTTCTCCAGTTTCCTCATTTCCCCTCCCCCCACCTTGTCTCAGTCAAATCCCTCGAACTCAGCACTGCCTTCCTAACCTGCAATCTTCTTCCTGACCTCTCCGCCCCCACCCCACTCCGGCCTATCACCCTCACCTTGACCTCCTTCCACCTATCGCATTTCCAACGTCCCTCCCCCAAGTTCCTCCTCCCTACCTTTTATCTTAGCCTGCTGGACACACTTTCCTCATTCCTGAAGAAGGGCTTATGCCTGAAACGTCGATTCTCCTGTTCCTTGGATGCTGCCTAACCTGCTGCGCTTTTCCAGCAACACATTTTCAGCTCTGATCTCCAGCATCTGCAGTCCTCACTTCCTACTCATGAACATAGAATATATAGAACATAGAACATTACAGCGCAGTACAGGCCCTTCGGCCCTCGATGTTGTGCCGTCCTGTCATACCAATCTGAAGCCCATCCCACCTACACTATTCCATGTACGTCCATATGCTTGTCCAATGACGATTTAAATGCATTTAAAGTTGGCGAATCTACTACCGATGCAGGCAAAGCATTCCATACCCTTACTATTCTCTGAGTAAAGAAACTACCTCTGACATCTGTCTTATACCTATCTCCCCTCACTTTAAAGTTGTGTCCCCTCATGTTTACCGTCCCCATACTTGGAAAAAGGCTCTCCCTGTCCACCCTATCTAACTCTCTGATTATCTTGTATGTCTCTATTAAGTCACCTCTCAACCTTCTTCTCTCTAATGAGAACAGCCTCAAGGCCCTCAGCCTTTCCTTGTAAGACGTTCCTTCCATACCAGGCAACATCCTAGTATATCACCTCTGCACCCTTTCCAAAGCTTCCACATCCCTCTTATAATGCGATGACCAGAACTGTACACAATACTCCAAGTGCGGCCACACCAGAGCTTTGTACAGCTGCAGCATAACCTCCTGGTTCCGGAACTCAATCCCTCTATTAATAAAGACCAAAACACTATATGCCTTTTTAACAACCCTCTCAATCTGGGTTGCAACTTTCAGGGATCTGTGTACATGGACACTGAGATCTCTCTGCTCATCTGCACTCCCAAGAATCCTACCATTAGCCCAGTACTTTGCATTCTGATTATTCCGGCCAAAGTGTATCACCTCACACTTGTCCACATTAAACTCCATTTGCCACCTCTCAGCCCAGCTCTGCATCATATCTATGTTTCTCTGCAACCTGCTACATCCTTTGTCACTATCCACAACTCCATCGACCTTAGTGTCGTCTGCAAATTTACTGACCCACCCTTCTAAGCCCTCATCCAGGTCATTTACAAAAATGACGAACAACAGTGGACCCAATACCGACCCTTGCGGTATGCCGCTAGTAACTGGATACCAAGATGAACATATTCCATCAACTACAACCCTCTGTTTTCTTTCAGCAAGTCAATTACTGATCCAAACTGCTATGTCTCCCACAATCTCATTCCTCCGCATTTTGTATAATAGCCTACTGTGGGGAACCTTATCGAATGCCTTGCTGAAATCCATATCCACCACATCAACCGGTTTACTCTCATCTACCTGTTTGGTCACTTTGTCAAAAAAGTCAATAAGATTCGTTAGGCATGACCTACCCTTCACAAAACCGTGCTGACTGTCCCTGATCAGATTATTCTTTTCTAGATGGTTATAAATCCTATCTCTTATAACCTTTTCCAATGCTTTATGAACAACTGAAGTGAGACTCACTGGTCTGTAATTACCAGGGTTGTCTCTACTACCCTTTTTGAACAAGGGAACCACATTTGCTATCCTCCAATCCTCAGGCACTATTCCTGTAGACAATGATGATTTGAAGATCAATGCCAAAAGCTTGTCAATCTCTTCCCATGCTTCCCAGAGGATCCAAGAATAGATCCCATCCGGCCCAGGGGACTTGTCTATTTTCACACTCTGCAGTATTTCTAATACCTCTTTCTTGTGAACCTCAATCTCTTCTAGTCTAGATGCAAGTATCTCTGTATCTTCCTCGCCAACATTTTCATTTTCTATAGTAAACACTGTCGAAAAATATTTATTTAGTGCTTCCACTATCTCCTCTGACTCCACACACAACTTCCCACTATTATCCTTGATTGGCCCTAATTTAACTCTTGTCACTCTTTTATTCCTGACATACCTATAGAAAGCCTTAGGGTTAACCCTGATCCTTTCCGCCAACAACTTCTCATGTCTCCTCCTGGATCTTCTGAGCTCCCTTTTTAGGTCTTTCCTAACTTCCTTGTAACCCTCAAGCGCCCGAGCTGAGTTTTCACATTTTGTCCTAACATAAGCCTTCTTCTTCTTCTTGACCAGGGATTCCACTTCCTTAGTAAACCACGGCTCACGCGTTCTATATCTTCCTCCCTGCCTGACAGGTACATACTTATCTAGGACACACAGGAGCTTTTCCTTGAATAAGCTCTACATTTTTAATGTGCTCATCCCCTGCAGTTTCCTTCCCCATTCTACGCTTTCTAAATCTTTCCTAATTGCATCGTAATTTCCCTTCCCCCAGCTGTAACTCTTGCTCGGTGGAGTACACCTACCCCTTTCCATCACTAAAGTAAACCTGACAGAATTGTGATCGCTGTCTCCAAAGTGCTCACCTACTTCCAAATCTAACACCTGGCCAGGCTCGTTACCCAGTACTAAATTTAAAGTGGCTTCGCCCCTTGTAGGCCTATCTACATACTGTGTCAGGAAGCCCTCCTGCACACACTGGACAAAAACTGACCCATCTATAGTAATCGTACTGTAGTGATCCCAATCAATATTTGGATAGTTGAAGTCCCCCATGACAACTACCCTGCCTCTCTCACTCCTATCGAGAATCATCTTTGCTATCCTTTCCTCTGCATCTCTGGGACTATTCGGAGGCCTATAGAAAACTCCCAGCATGGTGACTTCTCCTTTCCTGTTTCTAACCTCAGCCCATATTACCTCAGTTAACAAGTCCCCAAACATCCTTTCTACAACTGTAATATTGTCCCTGATCAACAATGCCACACCTACCCCTCTTTTACCATCTTCTCTGTTCTTACTGAAACATCTGAATCACAGAACCTGCAACAGCCATTCCTGTCCCTGCTCTATCCATGTCTCCGTAATGGCCACAACATCGAAGTCCCAGGTACCAACCCACGGTGCCAGTTCATCCACTTTATTTTGGATGTTCCTCGTGTTGAAGTACACACACTTCAAACCAGGTTCTCGCTTGCTAGTGTCAGATACTTGATTTGGAAACTCCCTACTCTCATCCTCTTCTGTACCTGTCCTACAATTTTGGTTCCCATCCCCCTGCTGTATTAGTTTAAATCCACCTTAATAGTTTTAGTGAATTTCCCACCCAGGATATTGGTACCCCTTGGTTTAGATGAAGACCATCCTGCTTGTAGAGGTCCCACCTACCCCAGAAAGAGCTCCAATTATCCAAAAACCCAAAACCCTCCCTCCTGCACCTTCCCTGTAGCCACGTGTTCAACTCCTTTCTCTCCCTATTCCTCACCTCACTAGCACATGGCACGGGCAGCAAACCAGAGAAAACAACTGTTTGTCTTAGCTCTAAGCTTCCATCCTAGCTCCCTGAATTTCTGCCTCAGGTCCCCATCTCTCTTCCGACCTATGTCGTTGGTGCCAATGCGGACACTACTTGGGGCTGCTCTCCCTGCCCCCGAAGGATCCCAAAAACACGATCAGAGACATCACAGACCCTGGCACCCGGGAGGCAACACACCAACCGTGAGTCTCTCTCGTCCTCACAGAACCTCCTATTTGTCCCCCTAACTATCCAGTCCCCAATAACTACTGCTCTGCTCCTCTTCCCCCTTCCCTTCTGAGCAGCAGGTGCCCCACTGCTTTCCCCTGGTCAGTCATCCCCCCCCAAAAGTACCCAAAACGGTACACTTATTGTTGAGGGGAATGGCCACAGGGGATCCCTGCACTGCCTGCTGGTTCCCTTTCTGTCCCCTAACTGTCACCCATCTGTCTTTTTCTTTTATCTGGGGAGTGACTACCTCTCTGTAAGTCCTGTCAATAACCCCCTCTGCCTCCCGAATGACTGAAGTTCATCCAACTCCAGCTCCAGTTCCCTAACACAGTTTTCGAGGAGCTGGTGTTGGGTGCACTTCCCACAGATGTAGTCAGAAGGGACACTAGTGGTGACCCTTACTTTCCACATTCTGCAGGAGGAACATTCCACTGCCATACACTCCATTCCCACTGTTCTAACTCCCAAAGTGACTACTAAAAAAAAGGATTAGGAAATAAACTATTTACCTTACCTTGTCAATCTGGCTCCCACACCTTTTTTTTAGGTTAGAGGAGGAGGCTGGGTGGGAGACACTAACCGAATAGTGTCTCGGGTAACGCAACCACAACCTGTTCTACTTACCCTTCCCAGAAGTCCTTTGCTCGCTCCTCCCTTGCTAGCCTGAAGGTAAGAAGTTTAAATATACTTATCGGCCTTCCCAACATTCACCTCAGACCAACGTCACCTCCTCCCGGCTCTCGCTGCTCCGAAGTGTCCGAAGATGGCCTCAACTGGGACCTTGGGTTCATGTCAAACTACAGGTGACCTCACTACACTATATACTCACACACATGCGCACATGTACACACACAAGCACACAAACGCGCATACACACTCCTACATACTCACACACTCACGTAGACCCGCTCTCACCTACATGCTTTCTCTCAGACACACACACACATACACACCATATACTCATACCCACACCCTCTCACAGGCTTATACTCCATCACACTCATACACACACTCTACCAAGCATGCACACATGCAAACACACTCTCACACGCTCTCTCTCTCTCTCTCTCACACACACACAGATATACATATTAGTCTTTGGGGTGAATTAGTATTTGCAGCATTGTAATTGACGATGCATTCTATTTTGTTCAAGAAGTACACATTCTGCAGGCAATAACTGCAAGCAGTCAATCTGTGTAACATTTTATAAATTCCTACTTTGGAAATAGAACCAGTCTGACTCAAGATTGGGATACACACCAACTCTAACCTTACTCTTTAAAGCATTGTCTGAGCTGAGATTTCACCTTTTTTTATAAAACCTTAAGTTATCTCGAGAATGTGACAGGAACGGAGGTCTGGGAGTTATATATTAATGAACAGAAACCTGCAATGCATTCTAAAAGATTAAAGACTTAACAGCAATCTAGGTTTGTTCAATATATCGTTTCAGCTGCCTGACACTGAGATCTTTTACTATAAATTCTGTGTCTTATGATCCTGCTTCACATCTACCTAATGAAGAAGCAGTGCTCTGAAAGCTAGTACTTCCAAATAAATTTGTTGGACTATAACATGGTGTTTGATTCTTAACTTTGTCCACCCAGTCCAACATTGGCACCTCCACATCATTGATATAAATGACAAACATAAGAGGATCCAGAACTGCTCACTATAAAACACTGCTGGTGTCAGGCCTCCAGTTCAAAACGCAACCCTGCACAACCACTCTCTGCCTCCTGCCATTAAGCCAATTAGGTATCCAATTGGCAAGCTCACCTTGAACCCTGTGTGATCTAACTTTACTAATTAGTCTACCATGCGGATACTTGTCAAAGGCTTCACTAAAATCCAAATAAACAATGTCTATTGCTCTGCCATCATCAATCTTTTTCCTCAAGAAACTCAATCAAGCGTGTGAGACATGATTTTCCTCACACAAAACCATGCTGACTATCCCTAATCAATTCTTGCCTTCCTTATGTCCATAAATCCTATCTTTTACAATCACCTCCAACAATTTACCCACAACTGAAGTCAGACTCACAGGTTTACAGTTCCTTGGTTTCTCCTTACAACCTTTATTAAACAAAGGTACAACATTAGTCACCCTCCAGTCAACAGGCACCTCACCTGTAGATATAGATGGATGCAAATATTTCTGCAAGGGATCTCGCAATTTCCTCCCTTTTTTCCCACAACCTCTGGGAGACATTAGATCAGGTGCTGGAGATTTATCCACCTTTATATTCTGTAAGGCCCCCGAACTTCCTCTTCTGTGATGTGAACTGTTTTTAAAACACCAAAGTTTATTTCTCTGTATTCTCCAGGCTCCATTTCTTTCTCTAAAGCCCAGAACATTGAGCTGCCAGTCTTGTCCATCTCTCAGCCATTTAGATAAGGAAAGTTTCTGTCATAGCTATGATGTCCCAATCCCACATTCTTAAACATGAGTTCATTAGCCTTACCTGCAAGAGCCATTGTATTGACTTCATTGTGGGGAAACAAAATGAATCAGTGATATATATAGATAGATAGTCTTGCTTTTGCAATCGGTTGGACAAATTATCACACATTTGAGAAAAATGAGATTCGAAGACTCTAAGGTGCTGAGATGACAATTAGTCAATTCGCTGCTCATTACTCTTGATGTCATTTAATGCACTTTCTAGTTGATCAGCGGAGGCAACTGTGGTAACTTTGGAAACGAAAGTCAGTCCAACTGTACTACATACGCAGCAAAAGGTTTATACATATGTACTGAAATTGAAAGAAATAACCCGTTTTGAATTTTAACAGATTCGCTGAAAACAGAGTTGGACTGATTGTTATTAGTGAAAAAAAAATGAAGGTATATTAGTGTGAAAAGCAGCATGGAGCAGAGGTATCCTGGGGCATCAGTTGCTCCATTGCTGTCCCCTGAGCAAGGCTCCTTGCAGGAGCCCTGGAGTCCTGCTTGAGATCTAATTTGAACAGAAGATGAACTCTATTTAAGTGATTTCTTGTCACTCAAAATGGCGCTGGATTGTGGTGACACAACACTTTTAACTGTTACTTCCTCGATATATGTGACAATAAAACAAAAATAATAAAATCCTTCAATATCTTTCACAGATTAATCAGTCACTGCCCTAATGCCTTTATAGGTGCATGATTGAAAGATCCCACATAAGTTACCAGTCACTCCCTGAAAGGAGTCAATTGCTTAGACATTTAGTGCTGCAGTGACTCTCATAGACACCGAGGAGGGTGCCTCACACTCCTGAAGCCTTCAGATCCCACTTTAACAACTTGCATAATTGCCTCACAGTGTCCTGGAGTATAAGGAACATGTGTTGACACTGCGCCTTGTTTGTCTTCAGGAAATGGAGTTAGGCAAAAATCTCTATTCCCCACTGTGACCCCTGCAGCTACAATCGCTTCCTGAGCTGGATTTATCTCAGACCCTGTCGCAGCTCACTGCTGCTCCTGGGCTTGCCATCAGTCCTGTACCTCCTCCCTCTGCCTTCACCTTCTTGGCAAGGCAGCCATGCAATCCCACTCCTCCAGCAGCTGTGTAAATCATATTTCTTGTTATGATCTGCATTAAGAACATTAGAAGTGGAAGAAATTTGCAGCTGTGGTATCAATTATTGGTAGCATACCCTCTAGATGAATGCTGCACACGTACCTCCACACAGTGAGACATGCTGCATCCCAATAATGAGGGCTGTGTCATCTCCAGCCTCAGCATGTGCACTGACCCAGTGAAGGTGGTGCACCAGCTGAGTGACAAGCACATTACACCAAGTAAAGACTTCCTGCTGCACTCTGACCCCGCTTTCCATCTCATTTCAGTCTTCAGTGTTCTACTGTCCAGTAGATCTGGAGCCTGTGCTTTCAAGCATCAAATTGACACTCACACCGTCTTCCCTGGGTGTTGTTCCAGCCATTTACAAGTTTCACTGAGCATCTAAATAACAGCAATGCCAGGTAATATGGTGAACACTGTCAGGACTGAGTTCCACTAAGTCATCAGGTTATCACACCTTCGAGAGTCTGCATGTCCCCTTTTGCCAAGCATTACTCAGACCACCCATGTGGAAACTTGCCACATTGAACTTCGCCTCTAACTTTTTCCTTACCCTCAAGCCCCATAATTACATCTGGCTGATATCGACTGTGATCACTACCAATAATACAGCCGTATAGCCCACTATGTCCTCTGATACTGTACTAATGCTCATAACTTGACGTTCACCCATCACTGCCCTTGTCCCCACATCAACACATGCCTCTGCTTCTGACCCCAGCCTTGATTGCCCAAACCCTTTATGTAAAGAGCCCACCCCATTCCTGTGGACAGATAATTATTGACAAGCACAAAAGCAGCTTGACAGTATGTCTCCACAAAATAGCATGTCAATACTGCAGCACTGATAGCCTTTACTTATAGCCTCTGGAGGAAAAACCATTCACTAACAGGCATAGCATGGTATGGCACACTGATGTGACTATGCAGAAAGCTGCTAAGTGAATGAGCAGTAAGACAGTAAGCAAACAGCCTTTGAGATGCAGCCTAGTACAATGTGAGCTAGTTGTCTACTTCTGCATGCAAAATAACCTTGCAGAAGCCTTTCAATGCTAGATACTGGTGCACCCTGAAATACAGGTATCAACTTCCTACGCATCCTACAAGTGGATTGGAGAGGTGCCTTGGGGAACTTCCTGAGGAGTTGGCATTTGTCAGTTGCCAATGTTAGTGGACAAAATGTTAGTGGTGACTATGGGTCATTCTCTGAGATTCTGCTGTGCAGTGACCAACTTGGAGGTTATTTGCAGTCAGTGGTGAGCTGAGATCCCTACATAATCACTCTAACTTCCATGTCAAGATTTCTCAGACTAGTTTGCGTGCCATGGGTAGTATGATTGAAAGCTGCATATTAATGAGGGAAGAGCTGCAGTTGATCAGTTTGTTAACAAGCAACAAAGTCTTTAGCTGTAACTCATCACTGCGCAGTTAGAATCTTGCCTTGATGCCTGGAACCTAGCCAAAAGATGCTGTGAATTGTTCCTGATGTTACAATAGGTCTACTTGGACTTCCCTAGTGATTTTGCCACATTTCTCACCATTGTTCAGGCTCCTATAAATTCTATCTAATACATCTCAATTCTAATCATACATGACTTCTTGATATTACTTGTTAATACAGTAACACAGAGCTACAACTTCCTTTGCGTTTATGGGGATGCATTTACAAACATCAGATACATTTGCATATTGCCATTAACAGTGTCAATACAGGTGTAATTTCAGGTGCAATTTCCCATCCGTGATAAGGCTCAGTCTAAATGAACAAACAGAATTTTATAAATATAAAATACTCAATGGCAATCATGTAACCTATTGATTGTTGTAACAACCTACCTGGTTCAATAATGTCATTTAGGCAAGGCACTCTGCCTTGTTTACCTGGCCTATCTATGACTCCGCATCCACAGTATTGTGTTTGGCTCTTTACTGGGCAATTAGGGATGGACAATAAATGTTGACTGGCGAGTGACACCTGCAGTGATTATAACGTAGTCAGCAAGATCGACCTAAGTTCTCTAGGCAGAAGTGAGGACTGCAGATGCTGGAAACCAGAGTTTAGATTAAAGTGGTGCTGGAAAGGCTCAGCAGGTCAGGCAGCTTCCGAGGAGCAGGAAAATTGACATTTCGAGCAAAAGCCCTTCTGTTAACCTGGTCCAATCAGGGAGCCCTGGCTGACAAAAATAAACAGGAGTGTCTTCAGGGAGAGGTGGGCGCCTCAGGGAGTGGAGTGTATTATTTCCCCCTGCAACTCTACTTTGATTTAAACTCTGCCCTCCCCTTCACAGTTTAATCACACAGCATTGCCCTTTGAGAAGGGCACTGCTTGTCACTGGCCACTTGGGTGTTTCCTTTCTTCCTGGAGGTGGAATATAAATAATTATTTACATACTTGTTGTTTTTCACTGTGTCCGACACACAAGACATGGATGCTGGGGAAAAATGAGCACTACTGCTATCAGGTGGTAGTGTAGGGGAAAGAAGAAGAAAAAAGAACAGGAGTGTCAGACATCCTGTTCATTCTGAGAGCTGGCACTGAGGGAGCTAAAAAAAGGTGTATTCAGGGAGAGGTGGGCACTGCAGGGAGTGGACTATTTTAATTCCCCCAAGATTAGAGTGGTGCTGGAAAAGCACAGCAGGTCAGGCAGCATCCAAGGAGCAGGGAAAATCGACGTTTTGGGCAAAAGCCCTTCATAAGGGCTTTTCCAGCACTGCTCTAATCTTGACTCTAATCTCCAGCATCTGCAGTACCCACTCCCACCCTGTTTAGGCAGTAGTATGGGGAGAAAAAAGAAAAAAAACACAGGCGTGTCAGAGATTCTGTTCACTCTGAGAGCTGGCACTGAGGAAGCCAGACCAGTGTCAAGTACTATACGTATGTAAATAAAGGGTGATTTGGTGATGGATACCAGCCTCTGTGGAGTTATTTCAACACCAACATCCCATCAACAAATAAAAAGAAATAATTGAAAGTTTCTATTGTCAGACTACAATGTTACATTTCCCTGTTAAAATATATTTTCAAAGCTATTGAATTATTTATAATCACCATCTGAACTGTAAGAATACAACACATCATGAACTCAATTCCAGGATCTTTTTTATCTGCATATTGTAAATAGTCCTATGTCTGCACACATTTCCTGTCTACAAATTTGTACATCTGTTGTCACTTATTTGTCATAGTTCTGTCACAACACCTTCCTTCTTCATAAATTCCTACATTCACGTGAGCATTGAAAACTATCGATGTAGATTTTCCATCCTGTAATTCTACTCTCCTACCAATGGTGACACTGGAGTGCTTAAGACTTGCATCTCCAGCTCTTCAGCCTACAATACCAAGGAAAATTGTAGCTCCAATCACTTCTACTGATCAAATTGACAATGGATTTTCTTCTTGACTATAAATAACATAAAATCTATGTTTACACAAAGAAAATAGATAGAATATTTGTAAGAATAAAAAAAATTTGCATTCTCTGCACCAATTATTTCAAGTCCTCTACTATCACCGCTTTGCTGAAAAGCCATCCCGGTCCTGACTCCTTATATTTCCTGCATTATGAAAAATTAATATTTAATATTACTTGAGAACTTATGTTTTGATGGATTGAAGGAAATAGATTTTTTCAGTTGGTATGGATACCTAAGTTTTTTTAATGGACATTTTGGACTTTGGAATTTTGTTTTAACAATGAAACTTAGAAACAACATGGTTCCAGCTAATTGCTGGACTTGTTTGATGGAGGTTCCCCATTCAGAGTTTATGACTAGGAGAGGGTTCCTTTCTGTTTGAATTATGTTTTGTATGCAGCTGGAGATTTGGTTTTCAGTTGGGGCAAAATCTGCCTTTTTGAAATACCCTACTGTGAATTCAGTGTCAAATTTGATTGTCCTCTTGAGACTTTCTCCCCATGTCTGCATGGGTTTCCATTGGATGCACTTGTTTCTTCCCACAATCTAAACATGTGCAGGTTTGGTGGATTGTCCATGCTAAATTGTCCCATATTGTCCAGGGATATGCAGGCTAGGGAGATTAGCCTCTCGATATAGCGTTTCCTGAATATGCTGTATCTGCCAAGATCCCAGAGATGACTGCACATGCTTAGCAGGCTGTCTATGTGTGCCAGAAAGCCAGGTCAACTGACATCTGAACATGCCAAACTTTCACCTTTCTTACTTAACAAAATAACCATTATTGGTTTGAGCTGTTTCTTTTTCTTTAAAGTTAATCTCTGCAAAGTGATAAAGCTCTTCTTTTTCTCTTTTAATTGGTGTGGGTTATTTATCAAGGTAAATATTTATACTTCACATTACAAATTATAAATCAATAGTTTTGTGATTTTAAAAGAAACATTTTTTTGTTGTATCTTTTTATACCAAGTCAACTCTAGAGGAAGCATTTGACTGACAATATTAGTATTGATGAAGGCACGAAAAGTAACATTAGCAAATTTGCTGATGACACAAAGCTGGGTGGCAGGGTGAAATGTGAGGAGGATGTTATGAGAATACAGGGTGACTTGGACAGGCTATGAGTGGACGGATGCATGACAGATGCAGTTTAATGTTGATAAATGTGTGGTTATCTACTTTTGTGGCAAGAACAGGAAGGCAGATTACTATCTAAAAGGAGTCACGTTAGGTAAAGAGGAAGTACAATGAGACCTAGGTGTTCTTCTACATCAGTCAATGAAAGCAAACATGCAGGTACAGTAGGCAGTGAAGAAAGCTAATAGCATGCTGGCCTTCATAACAAGTGGAATTGAGTATAGAAGCAAAGAGGTCCTTCTGCAGCTGTACAGGGCCCTGGTGAGACTGCACCTGGAATACTGTGTGCCGTTTTGGTCTCCAAATTTGAGGAAAGATATTCTGGCTATTGAGGGAGTGCAGCATCAGTTCATAAGGTCAACTCCCGAAATGGCGGGACTAGCTTATGCTGAAAGATTCGAGCCACTGGGCTCGTCTACACTTGAGTTTAGAAGGTTAAGAGGGGATCTGATTGAGACGTATAAGATTACTAAAGGATTGGACACTCTGGAGGCAGGAAGCATGCTTCCGCTGATGGGTGAGTCCAGAACCAGAGGACACAGTTTAAAAATAAAGGGTAGGCCATTTAGAACAGAGTTGAGGAGAAAATTCTTCACCCAGAGAGTAGTGAATATATGGAATGCTCTACCCCAGAAGGTAGTGGAGGCCAAGTCTCTGGATACTTTCAAGAAAGAGATGGATAGAGCTCTTAAAGATAGTGGTTATGGTGATAAGGCAGGAAAAGGATATTGACTGTGGATGATCAGCCAGGATCATAATGAATGGTGGTGCTGTCTCAAAGGACCGAATGGCCTAGTCCTGTACCTATTGTCTATTGACCATATTGGGGTCTGGGTAAACAATGTAAATTTACATTGTGACTCACAGAGTAGTGGAAATGAACTGTGACATATTGAAGCAGAATAAGGCTGTTCGGCCTATTGAGTTGCTCTGCTATTCGATCATGACTAACTAGAGAGTACACTTCTTCCAACTCAGTCGTAACATAAAACTGGAGGCTGTCAGCACAATAATATGCTGACAACATGTAATTGGAACTGGGGTAATGACAATTAAAAGAGGATTGATGCCATGTTTCTTGTGTGCTGCTGAACCAAAATGTCTATGACAGTTGCTAAGACATTTCTGGAGATGAAAGATTTATCCTTGAGTGATTTACAAGGAATTGATAAGGTTAGGTTATTAGAATTGCTAAAAAAGCAGTTAGAATTAAAAGCAGGGGCTAAGAAAGCACTCACAATTGTGATAATAGCACAGAATTTGAATTTAAAACAATGAAAAGGTAATTTCAAATCAATTTAGATGGTAGTTCAGTAGAGCCAGCTAGAATCCAATTGAAGATACAGAAGCTTGAACTAGAAAAGTAAATGAGAAAACTTGAATACAATTAAGAATTGAGAAAACCGGAAGATAGAAGAGTGGAGGCAGAAAACAAAAGAAACAAAAAGGAAAATAAAAGACATTTTACAAAGATGGAATTCCTGTGTGGAGTTTGCACTTTCTCCCCATGTCTGCATGGGTTTCCATTGGGTGTACTGGTTTTTTTCTCACAGTCTAAAGATGTGCAGATTAAGTGAATTGTCCATGCTAAACTGTTGCATTTTGTCCAGGGATATGCAGGCAAGGAAGGTTAGCCATGGTAAATGTGGGGCTATCGATATAGGGTCAAGAATTGGGTCTGAGCGGGATGCTCTTTGGAACGTAGATGCAGACTATATGGGCCAAGTAGCTTCTTTCCATATTGTAGGGATTCTATGAAATGGAATTGCAAAGAGAAAGAATAGGAAAATTAAACAATCAGAAGAGAGAAAAGGCTTGACAAAGAGCATACCATCTTAGAAAGCTGGAATGGAGAAAAAAAAATGCCTCAGAGACTTTAAGGAATGCTCCAGCAGGGATCTCAATCAAAGACCAGTGAGTAGATGTTTACAGTTTTGCAAACTCTTCCAAACTTTGATGAAAGGAACATAGAAGAACTTTTCATATTGCTTGAAGAAATAGTGAAACCAATGAAGTGTCTTAAATGCGCAATCTCTTATCCTGAGACTGTGGTGGTCTCAGACTTTCCCAAAAGGATAAACAACTTTCCACATCTTTCACTGTCATAACCCAAAAAAAGTTTTATATTTTCAGAAGGTTTGCCTCTCATTCTTCAAAATTCCACAGAGCATACATATATACTGATCACAAACCCTTAGACTTTGTGAAAAAAAATTTAAAAATGGTAGACAGTATAGAGTTTGTTATTACAACTTTATCAAATAAATATTGTCCATACTGTGAGGAAGAACAATGTAATTGCTGATGCTTTGCCAGGAATATAACTTAATTCGAATTATCCATATTTCAAGAAGAAAACAGCGTTTACTTGCAATGGGTGAATGAGAATGAGTGAGTACTTATTTCCTAATACACTTTTCAAATATATATATACATCTTATTTTGTTACACTTTGGAAGGAAATGCATTTGAAAATAGTGTTACTTTGGACATTAGAACTTATGTTAACAGGGAGGAACTTCTCCAAAATTTCATGATTTCAGCTGTTGCTGGGTATGTCTGCTGGAGATCACCTAGCTGGTGTTTATGACTGGGAGAGAATTAGGTTTTTTTTGTTTGAATAGTGCTTTGCATGCAGTTGGAGATGGGTTGGCTTTCAGTTAGGGGAAAGCCTACTGAGCAAAAAACTGCCCAACTTGCCTTTCTGAAACACTCTTGCTGGTAGCCAAGTGTGAAACCTGATTGTCTTCTTGATGCTTGCCTGGAAGATTTCTCCTTACTGTTTTCCTGAGTAAGCTGCAGCTGTGAATATCTCAGAAAAAAAATGCACACCTAGTGCTTTGCCTATATGTGACAGAATGCCAGAATGGCAGCCATCTGAACATTCCATACTTTGTCCTTTATTTCTTCAAGAAATAACCATTATTGACCAAGGTGTTTATTTTCCCAAAGTTAATCTCTACAGAGAAACAAATCCATTTTCCCCTTTACTTGAAATATGCATGTTGGCTTATTTTGAGGTGTTAACATTGTGTGTCAACTAGTGTTGTGTCTTCATGAAATAAGTTTTGTTTTACAATGTCATAGAGTCATAAAGCACGGAAACAGACCATTCAGTCCAACCAGTCCATGCCAAACATAATCCCCAAAGAAACTAGTCCCACCTGTCTGCTCCTGGCCCATATCCCGCCAAACTTTTTCTATTCATGTACATATCCAAATGTATTTTAAACAATGAAAGTATGCCCACATCCACCACTTCCTCAGGAAGTTAATTCCACATATGAATCACCCTCAAAAGAATTGCCCATCATGTCTTTTTCCTCTCTCCTTAAAAATGTACTTGCTAATCATGAAATTCTCCATCCTAGGGAAAAGACAACTACCATTAACCCTAAAAACCCTTCATTAAAAAAGGTCATTGGACCTGAAACATTAATTCTGCTTCCTCTCCACAGATGCTACCAGACCTGCTGAGTTTTCCCAGAAATTTCTGTTTTTGTGTCAACAACATTAAGTTTATTAAATAAACTTGGTTGATGGATCTTTTTATTCTAAATCTACTATAGAGGAAACACACTATAGGCCAAATGGGGAACTGAGTAAAACAATTAAATTTACACTGTCACCCATGCAGAAGTGAGACTAGAGAAAGCTAGTGTATACCTTCCATCTTGGTCATAACAATTGTTACAGGAATCATTCAAGTAGAGAATAAATGACAAACTCTTGCACAGTTTTATTAATTGGGTATGTGTGGGGCATTAATTCAAAATTTGAACATTATTCAGAATGGCATGGTCGAGATACATGTAATATGGAAACTGCATCTTGTGATTTTAAAGTATGATAGCATTCTAGGATTCAGTACATACAGCAATTACTCCTGGGAATAATTGCAAGGCAATAAACTAAACAAGATGTTCATCCTGTCCACACAAATTGCTAGCATATAGCTTAACTAGCTCATGGTTGACATCTGATCCCGGAGATTAGATTATTTCCCTGAGTTCATTTGAGGTTATCTTTTTAAAAACATATATAGTGTATAGTTCATGTTGTGGAGTAGTTTTGTTTTGTTTGGTTCATTATCTTATCTATTAACAGCTTCTCGATGCCAACACATACTGCCAGCCTGCTGCACATGTGATGATGCCTGAAGAAAACAAACGGTTGTGGCACAATTGCTGAAAATTTATCAATAAATCATTTCTAACTGACGATCAGGACAGAATTAAAACACATGTTAATGGCCAAAAGTAAAATGGACATAAAATAAGGTAACAAATGTCACACTTTATTAGTAAATTCATCAACATATCTGTTGCGATCAGCAGAATTTCTGTTAACATTTCTAAAAGTAAAACTCACGTAGAATAGGACATGCTAACGTACAAAGGATACCGTATAATGTAATATTAGACTTAAACAAAGTTGGGACTAGAAACATTATTAGGAAATAGTTGTCAATATGTTGACTCTGCGGGGATCCAGTCCACTCTCGTGCGTTTGATCATTTAATTATTTTCTCGTGAGAGTGACAGCTATACCGCGCGGGCAACTTCAGTTCTACAAATAAGCTTCTGACAAAACACTACTCAAAGCATGTTAGAACTATGGATTTGCACTCAGCTAATGTTTACGGCAATGCAGCCATGGCAACAGACGAACGGTCATTTCCAGGTTAGTTGGATGTTCTATTTACTAGGAGAAGCAGAGTCTAAACTGCCTATCCTACTTGTCCACGTAATCTATCAATGATCATCATTGCTGTGTCCGCTAAAACCTAGTAACAACATCTTAAATATAGCTTTAAATAAGAAATGCAATTATAATAATTTTTAAAGAGTCAACACTTCCGATTTCTCTAATTCACTTCAAATTTGTTAATTTTAAATGAATTGTTTAGGCTCGTTTTCCTACTTACAATATATTTAATGAACAGAAACGTCTACAATAACTTTTTAAATTAATAAAAACACAGACTGAAAATTTGCCTCTGAAGTGCTATATGGCAAATTCATATTTAATTAGGACACTGAATTACATAGATTCTCACACTTAGACCGAATTTTTATATTTTCAAACCAAAGATTTGAGAAATGGAAGTGTGACAAGAGAGGTTGTAAACCCTGAATGTGTGTTCTGGATCATATTTTGTCATTAACATGTACAATCAGCTGGAATGATGAGCATTAAATTGTCCATATTCTTAAATTAGTAGATTCAAGAGGAAAGAACAGAGAGTATATCTTTCAAATGCATATCTAAATCTAAAAATATTCCTAGCACATCTATCAGTGTCGTCCATACAATACTTACTTCCAGAGGGCATACTAACGATGCTCTACACGGGTTTAACAAAAAAAATGCAATTTTAAATTCTATATTCTAAACTAAAGGCAATGTGCTTTGTTGCAGACTAGAGGTGCAGTGCGCAGTAAGAAGAGCCTAAACCCTGAGGACTGGCCCCTCTTGCTCCATTCTCAGCCTGCGCAGGCGCACTCCACCGCATTCCTAAATGGGACATCTGGCCGTGACATCATTGATTGGCCGTCACCCGAGAAACTTTTGTCACTGCGTCCAATCAGGTCAGCGGGTGAGAAAAGGAAGAGGAAAGGGGGTTGGACCAGGAACAGAGACCCCTCTGGAGGCGCATTTCCAACAGTGTACCATCACCTAGAGCGGTTCATCCGGACCCTAGGGCCAGCCCCCAACCTCTCAAATCCAGCCTATCCAACCTGCAACAAGCTGTAGTTCACTACTAGATTCGCTGCTTCAATCGCAGTGACCATGCCCGGCCATCAGATTTATTGATCCGGACGATCTCTGTAAGCTTGTGTTGCAATTTTATTTAGGGGGCGGTGAGGAGATTCTCCGCGACAAAAAAAACCACCGAAGCGCTCACTCACTGAGCCCATTTTCTCTCCTTTTTTTTTGAAAGGGGTATTTTTACGAAGGTGTAAAGATCCTCCACGCCCCCCCCCCTCCCCTTCCCCAACCTCCTTTCTACATGGCGAACAAAGCGATCGATTGGGAGTGCAGCGGGGATCGCGACATGTACGGTCACTTTCAGGACTGGTGTCTGAGGACCTACGGGGATTCGGGTAAAACAAAGACGGTCACTCGGAAAAAATACGACCGGATTGTGCAGCTCCTGAGCGGAGTAGAGCTCAGCTCGGTCGATAATGCCAAATTCAAATTTTGGGTGAAATCGAAGGGATTCCAGCTGGGGATGGGCGATCAGAAAAAGGGTGCTGCCGGAAAACCAGCGGTGTACGTACCAGTAAAAACAACGGTTAGTCTCCAGAGTGGGAAATTTATTTATTTATATCTGGTCAATAAATGTTTTGTCTGTCTTAAAGTCTGATAGTTACTGTGCTGTGTTAATTTTACATTTGAGGCGGCCCTCTCTCCGGCTGTCACGTACTGATTTGCATGACTGCTTAATGTTGAACACCTGGCCACTGTCTCCGGGTAAAAATAAGGTAAATGAAAGGTCGTTCCAAATTTTAGAACCCGACATCTGATCTTAAATTATTGTTGGATCGTTTCGGAAGAAAACAAATAGTTGTTATGAACTCCGAATGAAGATGAAATCTATAGCTCGATATGTTAATTGAACTGCAAAATAATATTGCAAAATAAAAAGAACTGCGGATGCTGGAAATCAGAAACGAAAACAGAAATTGATGGAAAAGCTCAGCAGTTCTGGCAGCATCTGTGGAGAGAAATCACAGTTAACATTTCGGTCCAGTGACCCTCAGAATGATATTGCAAGTTTGTTTGAGTTTCCAAAATTACGTCCTTGCCGGCATAGAACAGAATCTATTTGTAAGAGGAATTAAGTTGTGATTCGTCAATTTCCTTTTGTTTTTTGGGAGGGTCTGCGAAACAACTGATAAAAATTTATTCGGGATGCAAAACAAAATGAAGAGCACTGAGCTGTTCTGGAATACTATTCTGCAGTGATGTGCTGTCGCGATGCCTTCTGGCACACATCGACTGTTTCCTGCTCTCTGTACCCGTCAGTCTGTATTTTTCTCTATCTCTCTACTAGTTTATTTCTATAATGCTTTTATATACATTTCCCTCGTGTTTATTTTTATGTTTGACCGTCTCCCCCTGTCTCTGTTCCATCTTCGCCTCGTTTTTGTTATTATTCAGTGCCATCTTAAGTGGCATGGTTTATGACTAGTCTCCACCTCACTGTCTGACATATAGTACTCGTGTCAGTTAGATCTTCCGTTTTCTTATTTGGGAGAAGACGGGATCCTTTCGCTTTATGTAAAACGAGCGGCAGTTTCATAAGAGGAACACGAGGGGGATTTAAAAGTCAATCATATTGATCTTTAAAAATAGTGCCCAACCATGTTGTTAATTTCCATTCTGTTTCGTTGTTTCGTCTTGTTTTAATTAACCCCACCCCCTCCTATTTATTCAGCATTTTCCATGGCTTGCAGTAGTCACTAATGAGTCTGCATTAGCATTGTCCTGGCCAGGTACATTGCACTTCGATGAGCGGTGCAAAACACCTAGTTGATTAGTTCATTATAATTAGTTAAATGAGCCAGTCCTCGGAGAGCAGAACAGTGGAAACCACAAGTGAAAAACAGAAATACGCCTGGGACTAAAACGAATTAATAGGGGAAATTTGGAACCAAATCTCAATGGTTTTGTTTCTGAATTGATATTTTTGTTTATCGAGGTATAAACATTATCGACACATAATGGATATATGTAGGTACATTGATTTAACGCTAACCTTTTGCTTATTTCAAAAGTAATCACGAAATAGGTAACAGACAGTATAGAAGTCAGGTTGCGGTACATTGATGTACTTCGTTGCTTGGCAACAAGCTCTTGCGTCCCAGCTCATGATTCTGCAGGAGGCCAAATGGATAGTGACAAATTGTGCACTTCATTATTATAGAAGGCTATCTTAAATAAGTGTTATTTCGGCTGGAAGTATATACACTTTTTAAAAAGTTAGGTTTTATGCGCAAGCAGTTATTAAATATTGACAATAGAAATGAACCATGCGAACAGTGTGCTGGTGTTTGCTCTTTGACAGATGTTATTGTGTCTTTGCTGTTAAGTACTTAAACGTACCGATTCAGTTTGGTTGTCTGAAGTCAAGTAGATTTCCGGGGATCTTTTGCATAGTTTACAAATTAGATCAGTGATCTACAGGCTCGAAAACGGTTAGTTTTGTTTCCGAGCTGATACGTTCAAGCTTTAGCGCTCAGAGCTACTGTTTTGAGAGTTGGAGGCAGTGTGTGATAAGCTGAGGGAAAAAAAAATGTTTGGTGTAAGGGGCTAGTATCCTATCTGAAGCAGAAGCGAGGCACTAACATCTCGCAATGATCTTGTCACGGAATTAGATTTTATATGCAGACATCGATTTAGATTCAACAGTTGAGTTAAGAAGACTACTTAATTAAGAGGATAAGTTAAAGGAAAACACTTTCCTGCAGAGGTAAGACATGGACACTTTAGTGTGACTGAATGAGTCAAGTTCCGCACCTATTATATAGGATTGGGGATTTTTACTGCTGTTTAGAGGATCTCTATCCAGGGTTCCATTGGTTTTATAACATCAAGCGCCAAATGTCATTTAAAAAAAAATATATGCTGGGATTTGGGAGTGTTTCCAGAACGTTAGGAATGTGACTGCGTGATCCCTCCATTTATAATTAGACCCATTGCTTAACGACCACCAAAAAGTCTAATGCAGTAAGCACACAAATTTCACTAACTTTTCAGTTGCTATGAGAAATGGGAATCAGTGGCCTTCATCATGCCAAATCCAACTCAGCTAGTACCTGAGCAACAACTTTGTACCAACACATTCAGTTATCCTACATTTTTATTTATATGTCGGCTAAGTAAATACTGTATACAGAAAGATTTGAGGTCACGCTGTCAGCGCGTTTTTTTTTCTATCACTGATTCACACATCTCTCATGATTATGTAATGCATCTATTTGATTCGACAAAGATAAAATCGACGTTTACACTAAACTATATTTATCGCAACATACTGTCTCGATTTGTATACGAATCTGTCCAAATAACACTAAGGCGATTTTGAATACAGAGATAAAATTATATTCGTACACCTCTTTTGAAATCCTGACATGCACAATATATGGAACTATTGCTCGGAGCTGCTCTTTGCACAGCTCCACATTGCATGCTGTGGGATTACAGCTCGCCTACCAGGATCCTACTTCTCATCTAGACACTGGCGTTACCATAGAGACACTCATTACCTGTCTGCTGGCAGAGCGGACCCAGGCACTCGGCTCCAGTCGCTTTTTCAGGAATTAACTTTAATGGGAGTCTTGCGATCATGTTTTTTTTCCCCTTCCACAGCGCGCTCTTTACGGTTGTGCACAGGACAAATGACCCAATGTGGCTAATTAAACAAATACGAAGGAGCGACAATAGGAGCACCCAAACACAGCAGTAGGACAAATTTGACTGCCACAACTCGTCGAGGCCCTTACATTCCACAATAGTCACCAAAAAATAATCAATTTGGCCCAATTAACCCGACAGAATGACATGACAAGTGGACAAAAAGCAAGTCTGCTCGGGTGGGGGGAAAAACAATATAAAAATAAATATTCTTTATGAATCATACATAAACGAAATGAAACCGTATACATAGAAAACGGAAATTCCAGAACAGTAAGTAAAAATTGGAATTATAATCGTGCATTATTTAAAAACTCACATTCAAAAGGCCAACTTTCCTCTCCACGTTTCCGGGCACAGCGACTCTTCCAGGTTGATGAGAAATTAATTTTTCGTCAATGGTCATATTGAAAGTCCAAACAGGACCTGGGCCTAAATAGACAAAAAAAAAACAAATTCAGGAAAAGTCAACTTTAAAAATATATTCATCAGCTATTCAGACAACGGAGGCGAAACAAGACTGCAAGATAACATTTCAGGTTTAAGAATGTTTCAGGATGCATACTCCCGTCTTTTGTTGAGTGGTATTTCGTAGAGTGCTCTGCAAAATTTACTAAATATATGAAGGGCAGAAATAATAGTTTGAAAGAAGTAACAAACTCCAAGACTGATAGAATTAAACACGCCAGATTTTGAAGAACGCAGGGAAACAGAAAAAAACTCCATGGACGTGTTAAGTTGTCTCTGGGAACCCCTCCTGGGACGGTGTGGTGCCTCTCATCCCGCAGTTCCTTACTTAATATCGCCATTCCAGTATCAGAAAAAAAATAAAAACAAAAGTAGAGTATGTATCACCTTAAATAGATATGACAAAACATAATGGAGGCTTCAAATGTTCATAATAAAACAGGAAATGCTGTATATTCTCATCAGGCCTGGTAATATCTATGTAGAGAAACAAGTTACCATTTGGAAGATGTCATGTCTGACTCCAAACATTACCTTTGTTTCTCCACAGGTGAGGCAGACCTGCTGTGTTTCTCCAACATTTTCTGAAAAAATATGAATACGTAATAGATGTTTTGCAAGTGAAAGGTGGAAAGATGAGAAGAATGAAAGAGAAGGTCTGTGAAAAGGTGAAACGAAAGAGAGATCAAATAACAGAAAACATCTTGTAAAGCCAAAGTGCCAAGTAAAGAAATAAAAGATGTCTGTAGAAAGGTGTGAATGGGAGGATAGCTACTGTCTGAATGGAGTGGGGTGGGGTAGAATGAAGCCAGAGAGAAAGAACAAAATCGGTTAGAAATAACAAACTAAATTGTTGAACATCTCTGTTGAGTCCAGAAATGATGATTTGCTATTCCTCAAGTTTGAATTGAGGTTCATTTGAAACAGGCCAAGGGCAGAAAGATGAGAGCAGAAACAAGGTAGACATTATTTTTCTCAATTTCTGGCCTTGGCCTTCAGCAATGTTCCAGTAAGATAAACAAACACAAGCTTGAATAACAGCATTTCAGAACAGTACCGGAATCACTGTTTAAAAATAAAGGACCTCCTATTTAAGACAGAGATGAGGAAAATTTTTAAAACTTTATTGAATGTTGGAGCAGGCTCAAGTGGCTGAGTGGCCTAGTCCTACTTTTAATTCATACCTGTCTTTTGACTAAGCACTTAGCCTTCAAGAGTCAATACAAACAATTTTAGATCATAATCTCTGTCCCCACTTCATTTTGTGGTTTTATTTGTGCTGGTTTGTTTTTCTCTTTTTTTTTCCTTTTAATAATTCATTTACTCTGCATTTATATGGATGGTGTCTAGTACCATCTGTGGAGAGAGAAACAGAGTCAGTGTTTCAAGTCGAACTGAAGGAAGCTGGGGAGGTGATGGGTTTTATGTTATTGAAAAAGAGAGAAGGAAGAGCAAGTAGAACAGATGGTAGCAGTGCCCAAAGCAAAAAGCAAAGGGAATGCTAATGGTACTGGAGAAGAGACGTAGAGATACAGTTTCTTCAATTCTGAAGAAGTCATATTGGACAAGAAATGTTAACTTTGTCTCTCACCAGATGCTACCAGATCTGTAGCATTTCTCCAGCATCCTGTTTTTACTTCTGTTCACACATCCTCTCTTTTCTGCTTCTTCGCACTCTCTACTGTCACTTACTCAAAACCAATTACAAGTCTAACTTTGCTCATTCTCTGATCAATTGAGAAGGTCACAGACCTGAGGCATTAACGCTGTTTTTTATTCCATGGATTCTGTCAGACCTGCTGAGTATTTTTGGCATTTTGTTTTTTTTTTGTCAGATACCTTTTGTTTAGATTAGATTAGATTACTTACAGTGTGGAAACAGGCCCTTCGGCCCAACAAGTCCACACCGCCCCGCCGATGCGCAACCCACCCATATCCCTACGTCTACCCCTTACCTACACTACAGACAATTTAGGATGGCCAATTCACCTGACCTGCACATCTTTGGCCTGTGGGAGGAAACCGGAGCACCCGGAGGAAACCCGCGCAGACACAGGGAGAATGTGCAAACTCCACACAGTCAGTCGCCTGAGGCGGGAATTGAACCCGGGTCTCTGGCGCTGTGAGGCAGCAGTGCTAACCACTGTGCCACCGTGCCGCCCACAAATCCTGGTTTAAAATCCTGGTTCTTCATTTAAAGAAAATGCATCAACCTGGAATTAGTATGATATTCCTTTGTAGCAGTTTTAGGAGACATTTAACCCATTCATATGGTTAGTCATTGCATTACGTTAAACATTGAGGAAAACAATCTCATAGCTTTAAGCATTTGTTTGTGATACCAACAGTCATTTTCAGCTTACACAGCCCTCCTCTTGTAAATTATAAAACAATGATGCTTCTTACTTTATTTCTGAGATTGTATCATTTGGATTATTACTTTAATTTAAAATAAAGTTATAAAGTTGTAGAGATGTACAGCACGGGAGCAGACACTTCGGTCCAACTCATCCATGCCGACCAGATATTCTAACCTAATTTAGTCCTACCTGCCAGCACCTGGCCCATATCCTTCTAAACCTATCCTATTCAAACACCTATCCAGATGCCTTTTAAATGTTGCAATTGTATTAGCCTCCACCACGTCCTCTGGCAGCTCGTTCCATACACGTATACACCCTGCGTGAAAAAGTTGCCCCTTAGGTCTCTTTTATATTTTTCCCCTCTCAACCTAAACGTATGCCCTCTGGTTCTGGACTTCCCCTCCCCCCCAGGGAAAATACTTTATCTATTTATCCTATCCATGCCCCTCATGATTTTATAAACCTCTATAAGGTCACCCCTCAGCTCCAGGGAAAACAGCCCCAGCCTGTTCAATCTCTTCCTATAGCTCAAATCCTCCAACCCTGGCAACATCCTTGTAATCTTTTCTGAACCCTTTCAAGTTTCACAACATCCTTCCAATAGGAAGGAGACCAGAATTGCATGCAATATTCCAACAGTGGCTAACCAATGTCCTGTACAGCCGCAACATGACTGCCCAACTCGTGTACTGATACTCTGACCAATAAAGGAGAGCATACCAAATGCCGCCTTCTCTATCCGATCTACCTGCGATTCTACTTCCAAGGAACTATGAACCCGCACTCCAAGGTCTCTGTTCAGCAACACTCCCTAGGACCTTACCATTAAATGTATAAGTCCTGCTAAGATTTACTTTCCCAAAAGGCACCCCTCAAATTTATCTAAATTAAATTCCATCTGCCACTTCTCAGCCCATTGGCCCATCTGATCAAGATCCCGTTGTAATCTGAGGTAACCTTCTTCACTGTCCACGACACCTTCAATTTTAGTGTCATCTGCAAACTTATTAATGTTTAATGTTAAATGTTTAAATATTCAAAATCAAGGAAAATTATTGTGAGCCAGATATTAGCTTCTCTGGGATTTGAGTAATATCAAGTGATATGGTTGAACTACCTATTTCACCTGGTGCAAAGTATTTGAGTGGATTTAAACACATAATGACATGAAATAGCAAGGTCAATGCAAAAAATGTCCAGAAGGTCATAAAGTGACCTGTGTGAGAGAGAAACAGCAGATAAATGGGAGCAGTGGTTGTAACCTGCAATGGTGAAGTTTATACTGTGCCAGGAAGATTCATCATCAGCAACTTTCTGTTGTAAGACAGTAGACAAGTATAAAATCAAATTTGTTGTGTATGGGGTACCTTCTCAGCAATTTTGTTGGTAGCTGAAGAAGACAATTTGTGAGTGGCAGATCCTGCCATAATTTTTTTTATTCATTCATGGGCCAGCATTTATTGCATATCCCGAAATGCTGTTAGTGCAAGAGTTGTTTGCTAGCTATTTCAAAGGGCAATTAACAGTGAACAACATTGCTGTGGATTTGGAGTTACATGCATCAGACCAGGTTAGGATGGCAGTTCTCCTTCTCTAAAAGACATCAGTAAACCAGCTGGGCTTTTACAACAATTACTAAATAGTTAGCATAAGGTTTTACATTTGCCATGGTGGTTTTCAGATCTGTATGCAAGAACATTACCTGGATTACTAATCTAACAATACCACCATGCCATCAACTCCACTAGTTCCCACAGGTGTCATTGAGGGTTATTGTTCTGATGTGTCCGTTGTCAAGCTGATGTCATCACAGATTGTCACAGTGGAACACGGAGATGATGTTGTCATTTTTTTTGTTGTGACCCAGGAGCAAGAGTAGATCTTTAGGACCTTCATATCATAGTTGGAAGAACTTTTAAAGGATAAGATGGACTGCAGCAGTTCAAGAAGGCAGCTCACCACCACCTTCTCAAAGGCAATTAAAGATGGGCAATAAAATGCTGGCCAGCCAGTGATGCCCACATTCCACAAAAAATGAATTAAAAAAAAGACTCTACACGCTGGAAATCAGAAACAAAAACAGAAATTGCTGGAAAAACTCAGTAGGTCTGAAAGCACCTATGGAGACACAGCAAAGTTAATGTTTTAGATCCAGTTCTGAAGAAGGGTCACTGGACCGAAACATTAACTCAGCTTTGACTCCACAGATGATGAGAGACCTCCTGAGTATTTCCAGCATTGTCTATTTTTGCTCTTGAAGATCCCAGCTAACTCACTACACAATCGTACAGTTGGAGAGTCACACAGCACAGAAGAGGGCCTTAAGCCCATTGAGTTTGCAATAACTTAGCTTGCACTAATCCCACTTTGCAGCATTTGGTCCATAGCCATTAAGTGCTCATCTGTTTACTTTTTAAAGATTGTGCGCATTCATTCCTCTACTACCGTCCCAGGCAATGCATTCCAGATTCCCACCACCCTCTGGATTAAAAATGCTTTCCTCCGATCCCTTCAAAACCTCCTGCCCTTCACCCTAAAATTATACCCCCTTGCTATTAGCTCTTCAACTAAGGGGAACAGCTACTTTGTATCCACTTTGCCCATGCCCTTCATAATCTTGTACACCTGTTAGATCGCCCTCAGTGTTCTCTGCTCCAAAGAAAACAGCCTAAGCCTCTGCCTGTAAAATGTTCCATCTCAAGCAACACCTTAGTGAATCTCCTCTGTACCAAATGCAATCACAATCTTCCTACAGCGAGATGACCAGAACTGGACATGGTACTCCAGCAGTGGCCTAACCAAAGTTTTGGACAGCTTCAACATAGCAATCCTGCTCTTATAATCAAATCCACGACTAATAAAGCCAAGTTTCCCATATGTCTTCTTAACTACCCTATTAATCTATGCTGTCATCTTCAGGGATCTGTGAATAAGCACCCCAACATCTCTCTATTCTACTGAGTTCCCTAGTCTCCTACCATTCATTAAGTATTGCCTTGTCTTGTTATGTCAAAATTGCATCACCTCACATTTTTCAGGGTTAACTTCCATCTGCCTCTGATCTACCCATTTGCCAACAAGAGCTGGAGTATGTCTTACTGCAACTGTACAAGGTGCTGATGAAACCATATATGGAATACTGTGAGCAGCTTTGATCCTCTTGTGTAAGGAAAGACATCATTTCATTGGAGGCAGTTCAGAGAAGGTTCACTGGGATGATCCCCAAAATGGAGGAATTGTCTTATCAGCAGAGGCTAAACAAGTTGGGAAGTTTAAAAGAATGAAAGGTGAACTCGTGAAAACATATCGGATTCTTAGGGGCTTAAAAGGGTAAATGCTGAGAGGATGTTTCCTCTCATGGGAGAGTCTGGGACTGGCGGGATAATCAAAAAAAAGGATGCCAATTTGAAAGTGAAATGAAGAGAAATTTCTTCTCTCCAAGGGTAGAGAGACTTTGGAACTCCATGCCATAGAGAGCTGTGGGGGCAGAGTCCGTGTACATATTTAAGGCTGAAATAGATAGATTGTTAATTAGGAGGGGAGTCGAGGATTATAAAGAAAATGCAAGAAAGTGGATGTGAGGAATGTTGAATCAGCCATGAACCTGTTGAATGATAGACAGATCTGATCCAATTTCTTAGATCTTGCGACCAGCCCACCTAAATCTTCCTGTAACCTAACACCACCTTCCTCACTAGCAACCATTGGGCCAATTTTCATATTAGCTACAAATAAACATATCATCCCCCTTTATCACAAAGAATAAGGGACCCAGCACTGATCTCTGGATTCTGGCCTCCACTTACACAAAAGCCTCCTATCACTGCTAATTATTTCCTCCCAGTCAGCTAATTTTCCCAATTTGCCAAGTTATCCTGGATCCCATGTGTAATCAGTTTCCCATTGTCAGAGACGTTGCTCAAATCCACATAAACTGCACTAGCCTCATCTACATATCTGATCACCTAGAAACATAGGGCCATAGAGATGTACAGCATGGAAACAGACTCTTCGGTCCAACCTGTCCATGCCGACCAGATATCCCAACCCAATCTAGTCCCACCTGCCAGCACCTAGCCCATATCCCTCCAAATCCTTCCTACTCATATACCCATCCAAATGCCTTTGAAATGTTGCAATTATACCAGACTCCACCACTTCCTCTGGCAGCTCATTCCATACACATACCACCCTCTGTGTGAAAAAGTTGCCCCTTAGGTCCCTTTCATATCTTTCCCCTCTCACCCTAAATCTATGCCCTCTAGTTCTGGACTCCCCAACCCCAGGGAAAAGACTTTGTCTATTTATCCTATCCTTGCCCCTCATGATTTTGTAAACCTCTATAAGGTCACCCCTCAGCCTCCGACACTCCAGGGAAAACAGCCCCAGCTCCTATCAAATTCATTAAACATGACTTCCCGCTGACAAACCTATGTTGACTATTCCTGGTCAAACCTTGCCTCTCCAACTGGGGATTCATTCTTTCCTTCAAATTTTCTCCAACAGTTTCTGTCCCATTTGACTCACTGGTCTGTCATTCCCTGGTTTATCTCTACCACAATTTTTAAAAAGTGGAACTACTTTAGCTATCCTTTAGTCTTCTGGGACCCCCTCCCTGTAGCTAGATAGGATTTTAAAAGTTGAGTCAGAGTCGCTGTAAAATCCTCTTTTGTCTTATACAGCAGCCTGGGATGTATCGCATCCTGATCTGGGGAATTGTCCACTTTAAGGCTGCCAAAACCTCCAATTCCTCCTCCCTCACTATGTAATCTGCTGAAAAACCTCACAGTCCCTCCTCCTACATCCTCCTCCTCCCAAATGAAGACAGATGTGAAGTACTTATTAATACCTTGCCAATGTCATTTGGTTCCATAGATTGCTCCCTTGGTCCTTAATTGGTCCTACTCTTACCCTGGTTATCCTCTTCCCTTTAATACGTTTATAGATAACTAGGGATTCTCCCTTTCCTTCGTGTCCTTCTTTGTTCACCAAATTGCTTTCTTAAGATTTCCCCTGCAAAACCTATATTTCATTAGGGCTCCCATTGATTGGCTCCCTTTGTACCTGCTAAAAGGATCTCTTTGCTTTCTTATCCAGTCCTGAATATTTTGAAGCATCGAGCGTTCTCTGAACTTCTGGCTTGTACATTTCACCCTTAAGGGAGCTCCATTTCCTTTTGAACACCAGTGTAGATTCTGCTGTAGATTTTCCCACAGGAAGCTGTTCCCAGTCTACTTTGGTCAGATCCTGACTTATTTTACATAAAATCTGCCTAACCCGAATCCAAAAATTTTTTTTGTAGACCAACGATTTCCTTTTCCATATGGACACTATCAATAAAATGTTCCCCCAGTGCCAACTTGAACACCCTATTTGGCTTCATTCCCTAGAATTATGTCCAGCTCTGTACCATCTCTTGTTGGACCTTCTGCACATTGACATAAAAGGATTTCCTGAACACACTTCAAGAAATCCATTCCCTCGAAACACTTTACATTATGAATATCCCAAATAATGTTGGGAATTTGAAAACCCCAATATAATTATCCTATTATTATAATTTTTATACGCTTCAGTATATTGTTTACATATCTGCTGCTCTGTTGTCTGCTGACTTTTTGGAGACCAACAATATACTGTCAGCAATGTGAATGCCACCATTTGTTCCCAAACTCTACTCGCAAAGCCTTGTTTAAAGATCCTTCCAAGATACCATCCCTTCTTACTGCAGTAATTGACTCCTTAATTAATAATGCAACAACACCTCCTCTTTTACACCCTTCCCTGTCTTGCCTGAAGATCCTGCACCTTGAACTCCTGCCTCTCCCTGAACCACATCTTCATGATGGCAATACTATCATCATTTTACAGGACAATCCACACCCTTAATTCATCTGTTTTACCTATAATACTTATTGCATCAAAGTAATCCAATCTTGCCTTATTCCCTTGAAACTGAACATGGCTGAGGTCTCTCTATCTTGCTGTCTTTACTATAGTACAGTGTGGCTCTGTTGTATTAACACTCTGTGTCATACCCATCCTTCCGCCTCTACTGTTGAACCAGTGGCATAGGCAGCATGGTGGCTCAGTGGTTAGCACTGCTACCTGACAGCACCAGGGGTTTGATTCCAGTTTCAGGCAACTGTTGGTGTGGAGGTTGTATGTTCTCCCCATGTCTGTGTGGGTTTACTCTGAGTGGTCCGATTTCCTCCGACAGTCCAAAGATGTACACGTTAAGTGGATTAGCTGTGCTAAATTGCCCATAGTGTCCAGGGATGTGTAGTTTAGGTGGATTACCCATGGGAAATGGAGAGTTACAGGGATAGGGTAGGGGGTGGTTCTGGGTGGAATGCTCTTTTGAGGGTCAGTGTGTGCTTGGTGGGCTGAATGGCCTTCATCCACGCAGTAGGGATTCTATAATGAAAACCTACCTGCAAGGATGTTGGTCCCATACTGCTTCAGGTGCAGACCATTCCACTTGTACAGGTCATACTTTCCCCTGAAACGGTCCCAGTGATCCAGGATTCTAAAACCCTCACCCTTACACCAACTCTTGACCAACATGTTTATCTGCACTATTCTCTTACTTCGCTAGAATGTGACACTAGAGATTACAACTTTTGAGGTCCTGTTTTTTAAGCCACTGCCTAAATCCCTGAATTCTTGTTGCAAGACGTCATCCTTCATTTTATCTTTATCATTGGTACCAGCACATATTATGACTTCTGTCTTATCTCACTCCCACTTGGGATGCCCTGTAGCTCTTCAGTGACATTTCTGATCCTGGCCCTGGAAGGCAACACATCCTCTTGGAGTCACTTTTGCCATCGTAGAAATGCCTGTCTGTTCCCCTAACTGTTCCTATCACGAACACTCCTGCTTTCTTCTCCCTATACTCCTGTACAATAGGCTGTTTGTGGTGCCAGAAGGTTGACTCTGGCCAGAGTCCCTTGAGGAGCATGCCTAATCAGTTTCCAAAATGGAAAACTATTTTGTGAGTGGGACCTCAGGGGAATCCTACATTTTCTGCCTGTTTCTCTTGGACTATTCCTTTCTTTCATCCTTGAGGTGCAGTGTAACCACCTTTCAAAATGTGTTATCCATGTAACTCAGGAGAAAGTGAGGACTGCAGATGTTGGAGCTCAGAGTCGAGGAATTCCTGATGGAGGGCTTATGTCTGAAACGTCGATTCTCCTGCTCTTCAGATGTTGCCTGGCCTGCAGTGCCTTTCCAGCACTACAAATGTAACTCTCTGCCTCACATATGCTAATTCTTAAGTATGTGACTATCTTCCATGCAGCAAACATGCCCAAATTAGCAAATGAATAATTAATGAATTCCAACATTCTCAGCGCTTTGCATTCATTACTTCATTCTTCCACGAAATGCCCAGCATAACTTTCCACACACTGAAGTTGCTGAACTTCTCTTCTTGATAGCTGCAAAAGTTATTCATGTTTCAAAGTCATCCAAAAAGTGTAGGATATACAGGCTTCATAAATCAACATGTGGAACATAGAGGAAAGTGAGGACTGCAGATGTTGGAGATCAGATTCGAATGCTGATGAAGGGTTTGTGCCTGAAACGTCGATTCTCCGGCTCCTCGGATGCTGCCTGACCTGCTGTGCTTTTCCAGCACCACAGTCTTGAATCTGGATCATAGCGTCAGCTTGATATTTTTTCATACATGTCGCACAAGCTCACCAAAGGTGGGAGCTGCTTCTTCAATGCGTTTATCAAATTCTGCATCAAGAATTCTGCATCAAATTCTGCATCCATCACATGTGGACGCTAAATAGTGTAATCTGCTAATTTGCCAAGTCCAGACACGTAGAACTAATTTAGTTTGGGATTATGGTCAGCATGGACTAGTTAGACTGAAGGGTCTGTTTATTGCTGTACGACTGTATGACTCCATTTCCAGCAAGGTATTGTCGACTGCGATCAGGGATGGAGGTGTCACACCTGCACCATGACTACAATTTTCTTGATGCCTACAATCAGGGAGAAGAAACTTACAGGCATGGGAGAGTCAATGCATGAGTCTTTTAGCTGATTGCTTAGTGAGCAGAAAGGCACCAGGCAAGAATGGTATTTTGGCTGAACTATTCATGAACCAAGTGAACAGTTCTATTGGCATATCTATTGGTCTTCCCTTCTCTGGTCAAAGAGAGGATTAATTTTATAGGGTACTAATGATGCAAAATCAGAATATTATATTACAATGAAGGCAACAAAGGAGTGCCATTAGGAAGACCACCACTATAGTCACATTGAAAAGGTTCCATCTACTTGCAGGTCAAGTGCATCTATAAACACTGCAGTTTCCATGCTGGCAGTTTGCTGGCATATGCAAGCTACAAGAGAAGTGTAAATAACAGAACATATCTCTTTGGCTTACATTTGCAGATCTCACTAACATATTCAAGATTGTTAGCAGAACAGGACTGTATGAGATTTTGTGAAAAATTTGGCTGTTCATCAAAACACCAGTTTCATCCATTTTTTTCATGACAACATGCACTATTCTGTACAATTTGATAGCAGCATTTCAAACAGTTTCAAGACAAAAAAAAGACAAAAACAGGCTGTTCCTGAGCCACTTTATTTTTCTACATGTTCCTAATTTTTGCATTCTGTCCAGTTAAAAAAGGGGTTTATCTGCATACTAGATCAGATGGACAAGCTCTACATACCATCCAAAGTGACAGTGGAGACAAAAATACAGCATGGCTTGATCAGAGAACTTCTCCACACTGGTAATGCTGCTGTATTTGCTCACATGGAGTCAGGAAGATTATAAATACCCAACTGAAAGACGAGGTGCTGATCCTTAAGTTTTACTAGAATAGTGTATTAGGCTGAGGTTAGAATAGGAGTGGAAGCAAGAATTTAAATGGGAAGTTACAAAATGCTCAGGGACACTCTTATGTGTGACCTTGTTCAGTAAAATGATCACCCAGTCTGCATTTGTTCTCTCCTTTATAGTAGAATCTGTAGAGTTAGCAGTGAATTTATTGTCCTAAATTCAAGTAAGTACAAGTAAATCTTTTTATCATTAGGAAGGAACACCTGGATGCTAGGAGGTGAGGTGTTGAATAAACAAGTGATGCATTGCTTGTGCTTGCAAGAAAAGGTGGGTTGATGGATGAGTGAACCAGGGAATTGTGGAGAGAACGGCCCATTTGGAATGCTGGAATGGGAGGAGAAAATATGTTTGGTGGTAGCTTTGCATTGGAGCTGGCATAAATGATGAATGATGTTGGGGTTGGTGAATGAATGATAGGAAAAGAGGAATCTTTTATGGTCTGGGAGCATGGGGATCGAAGAGGGCAGAATATATGAAATAGAACGTACATGATTGAGTTGCCTGTAAACCATGTTTCCAATGAAAAACATTTTTTTGTTTAAGGGAAATAGTAGACATATTGAAGTACTGGCATAGAAAATATAATGAAAAGAACATGAAAAGAATATGGCAAAATCTGGGAGCGTCCTTCCAGGAAGTTGGATGGGAGGAAGTGTAAATAAGTTAATTGTGGGAATCATCGGCCATTACGCCAGATATTGATCAGCACCCTATATTCTGAACAGGAGATAAGTAAGTTTTGGAAGATGGTGATGGACAATTTGAAGTTGAGGGAGGGGTAAAAATTTGGAGCAAAGTGAGTGTTATCTTTTGTGATTTGGTAGAAAAGCAACTATATCTAAATATAAGTGTAAATAGTGATGTAAAGTTACTCAGACTGGAACAAAGAATTTCCATATAATTCACAAAAAGGCAGGCATAACTAGGACCTTTTCAGTTTCCCATAGCAACGCCAGTTATTTAGGGCAAGTGAATAGAGTCAAAGGAGATGTAGTTCAACTTAAGAACAACTTCAGCAATGAGGAACAGGGTCATTCAGGAAGAACCGGAGGGCACAAAAACTGTCCCAGTGAGGGCTAGTGGTATGGGGGACTGGATTCCTGTGGTGAAAAGGAATCAGATTAGGACAATTTAAACTAGGCAGCATGGTGGCTCAGCTGTTAGCACTGTTGCCTCATAGCTCTGAGGCCCCAGGTTCAATTCCACCCTCAGGTGACTGTGTGTGTGTAAAACTTGCACATTCCCCCTGTATCTGTGTGGGGATTCTCCGGTTTCCTCCCACAGTCCAAAGATGTGCAGGTTAGGTGGATTGACCACGCTGAATTGCCCATAGTGTCAGGGATGTGTAAGTTAGATGGATTAGCCATGGGAAATGCAAAGCTACAGGGATAGGGTCGGGCAGTGAGTATGGGTGGGAAGCTCTTTGGAGAGTCAGTGTGGACGTGTTGGGCCGAAGGGCACGTTGCACACTGTTGGGATTCTATGATAGAAATTGGAAAAGTAGCAGGGATCCAAGGATAAGAGAAGAGAAAGTTGAGCTGAGACAGGAATAAATTCGATGGGGAAAAGTGATCTGAAATTATATATCAACCACAGCATGAGTCAAATGATGCCAAAATGTACTTAGTGAGACATCAATGTCTAACTGGATTTTAAGGAGTCTAAAAATATTGAAAAATGACATATTAAAAGAGTTTTTTTTAGATTAGATTACTTACAGTGTGGAAACAGGCCCTTCGGCCCAACAAGTCCACACCGCCCATGCCGAAGCGTAACCCACCCATACCCCTACATCTACATCTACCCCTTACCTAACACTACGGGCAATTTAGCATGGCCAATTCACCTGACCTGCACATCTTTGGACTGTGGGAGGAAACCGGAGCACCCGGAGGAAACCCACGCAGACACGGGGAGAACGTGCAAACTCCACACAGTCAGTCGCCTGAGGCGGGAATTGAACCCGGGTCTCCGGCGCTGTGAGGCAGCAGTGCTAACCATTGTGCCACCGTGCCGCCCACAAGTTGATAAGTCCTTGGTAGTGTAATGCTGGTCTGTCAACTCCATGTCATGGACCACGGATGCACGTTTGAGATAACAATTATATATGATAGCAATCATAGCAAAACCTACTTTTCAATATTTGTAGACAACATTTCCAAATATTTCCCTGGGCCAGCTTGGAGAAAAGAAATGTAATTTGCAAGTGAGCTTCAGGATGGATAAGTATGAGGTAATATATTTTGGTGGGAAGAATAAAGTGCACAGAAGTTAGTTTTTAACATAAATGTCTAAATGGGATATAGAAGCAGAGAGAGCCAGGGGGATAGATACTTACATTGTTAATAGCCTTACAAACCTGCATTGTTACTATTTTTAAAAAAATGGACACCAGGGTTCATTCCTAGGCAGAAATAGAAAGCAGAGAGATTGTGCTAAACCTCCACAGAAGATTAGTTAGCCCGTACTTGAAATATTGTGAACAGTCTTGTCTCAAGATTATAAAATAAGGTGTAGGCACACTAGGGGAGGGGTAAATTAAACATATTTATTAGTATGATACCTGAGGTGAGAAATTATACATAACAGGAAAGATTGAACTGACTGGGATTCAACTCTCAAAGAGAAGGCCATATTATTTGAAAGAAATCTTTTAAGATACCGAAAGGATTTGATAGAGCAGAAGTAGAGAAATGCTTCCACTTGCATGGGTGATCAAAATCGGAGGATATAAATATAAGCTAGTCACTAGTACCAATAGGGAATTGAAGAGGAGCATATTTATCCTGCAATTAATGAGAATGTGGAACTTGCTATCACAAGAAATGAATGAATCAAATAACATGGATGTTTAGTATGTATTTAAGAGGGAAATCAGGAGGGCAAAAATGAGACAAGAGATAGTTTTAGCAAATAATTTAAGGAGAATCCAAAAAGATTCTACAAATACATTAAGGCCAAAAGATTAACTAGGGAGAGAAAAGGGCCCTTTAAAGATCAACAAGGCCGTCTATTTGTGGAACCAAAGAAGATGGTATAGATACTAAACAAATATTTTGTGTTAGAACTTACTGTGGAGAAGGACCTGGAAACTAGGGAACTTGGAGATATAAATAGTCATGTCTTGAAATATTACAGAGGAAGAGGCAGTACTGAAGGTCTTAAAACACATAAAGATAGATAAATCTCAGGGACCTGATCAAGTGCATCCTAAAACTTTTGTTGCAAGCTTGAGAAGAGATTGCTGGGCCCTTGATGTGACATTTGCATCACTGACAGCCATGGGTGAGGTACCAGAAGATGGTGGTTAATTTGATGCCATTATTTTAAAAAGGTGTAAGGAAAACCAGGGAACTGTAGACTGGTGAGTCTTACGTCAGTGTGGGTGAGTTATTGGAGAGGGTTCTGAGAGACAGGATTTACATGCATTTGGAAAGCCAAAGACTGATTAGGGATAGTCAACATGGCCTTTGTGTGTGGAAATTCTTTCTCACGAATGGTTGAGTTTTTTGAAGAGGCAACAAAAGAGATTGATGGAGGCACAGTGGTGGGCATTATCAATATGGATTTCAGCAAGGCATTAAACAAGGATCTGCATTGTAGACAGGTTAGCAAAATTAGACCACATGGAATCCAGATGATGAAGCTAGCCAATTGGATACAAAATTGGCTTGAAGGTAGGAGACAGAGGGTGGTGGTGGAGGCTTGTGACCAGCAATGTGCCACACAGATCGGCGCTGGGTCCACTGCTATTTGACATTTATATAAATGATTTGGATATCAATATAGGAGAGATAGTTAGTAAGCTTACAGATGACACCAAAATTGGTTGTATAGTGGATAGTGAAAAAGATTATCGCAGAGTACAATAGGACCTTGGCAGATGGGCAAATAGGCCGAGAAGTGATAGATGGAGTTTAATTTAGATAAACGTGAGGCGCTGCATTTTGGTAAGGCAAACAGGGCAAGACTTATACAATTAATGGTAGGGCCCTGGGGAGTGTTGCTGAACAAAGAGGCCGAGAGGTGCAGGTGCATAGTTCCTTGAAAATGGAGTCGCAGGTGGACAGGTTGGTGAGGAAGAGGTTTGGCATGCTTGCCTCACTGGTCAGAATATTGAGTATAAGAGTTGGGATGTCATGTTGCAGCTGTACAAGACACTGGTGAGGCCACTTTAAGAATATTACATTCAATTTTGGTCTCCTTGCTGTAGGAAAGGTATTGTTAAACTTGAAAGGGTTCTGAAAATATTTTCAAGGATGTTGGTGGGATTGAAGGGTTTGAGTTCCAGAGAGAGGCTAGGGCTTTTTACCCTGGAATGTCAGAGGCTGAGGGGTAACCTTTCAGAGGTTTATTAAAATCATGAGATGCATGGATAGGGTGACTAGTGAAGGTCTTTTTCCCAGGAAAATGGGGGTCCAACACTAAAGGGCATTGTTTTATGATGAGGGAGAAAGATTTAAAAGGGTTTTAAGGGGAACATTTTTCATGCAGAGGGTGGTTCATATATGGAATGAGCTACCAGAGGTGGTGGTGCCGGTGGGTTCAATTACAACATTCAAAAGGCATCTGGATGGGTTCATGAATAGGAGAGGTTTAGAGCACGAGGGGCTAAATGCTGGCAGATGGGACTAGATCAGTTTAGGATATCTGGTTGGTGTGCACAAAAGTTGGACTGAAGGATGTGTTTCTATGCTGTATATCTCTATATTTAAAGGGAAGTTAGATAAGTATGTGGGGGCAAATGAATAAATCAATAGGTTTGACGAAGCAGGGTGGGAGGAGGTTTATCTGGAGCCTAGCATTAAATCATACGTGAATCTTCGAAGGGAAGGGAAGCCAAGAGATATGTTTCTGTGCTGTAACACTATTTAAGAACTACATTTCAAATTGGAGACTGGACAATCTGTTCTTTATTAGATTTAAGATTTTCAGTGGCATTTGGGCTGTTCTTTTACTATTTTGGGTTTTTAATTGTGTCTGTGTAGAGATTTGTACATGAGCTAATGTATACAGACCACTACAGCTTAAAGATGCCTCTTTGGTCTGCTCTCAAAGCCACATTATGTGAGAAGCCTTAAGTTCACATTTGATATTGATATAATTTTTCATTATATTTTAAGCTGCTATTAATCATTCAAATCAAATGTCAGCCACAGCTTTTATTTGGCATTTACCAAATTGTTGACTCATACTTGTTGCCAGAATCAATGCTAACAATGTTGTAATTTCTCTGTAATACATTTTCACATTTAAAACAGCAATTTAGTAAACATAGACCACTTCAGTCTTTACCAATACAGTAATTATTAAATCATACATGGATCTTTTAAGGGAAGGTAAGAAGCGCAGGTATTTTCCTAGCAGGAAGGAAAATCACAGGTCAGAACATTCTGTATTACTCTGGCAGACATCCTTGACAAAGGTTTAAAGCAAAACCGGAGAGATCAACTAATAAGGTCATTGTTCAGGAGTGGTATTTGAGACAAGGGAATCTTAAGAAAGTGAGAAAATGATGTAGGAGCTAGGTTATTTGAACTGAAATATTCTCTCAATGTTACCAATTTTTAAGTACAAACTCAAACATAACTCAGGAGTGTCATACTTACCTTGATAACTGCTATCTTTATAAATAGAAAAAAATCAGAGTGCAGAGTTTCTGATCATGGAGACCAACCACAATTTCAGCTTGTCAAACTGGCACCAGCACATATGACATTTCCTGAGGCAGGGACCTGTTAAATTTGTTTCTTTTTTCTTTTGGAGTGCTATCAAGTATTTTAAAAATGTCTTTGAGTTATTTGTATTCCCTGACAGTTCCAAAACTCCCTGGCTGAATGAAATAGTTGACATCTGGCGATGTGTACAAAATATCACAATGGAGGATCTATGAATTTGTACACTACTAAAGCTTGCCAAACGCTCAATGTGGTAAAGTGAGGTCATTGCAGCTGCTTGTGTTGGAGGTGATAGGGATGAAGAAAGGAAGATAATGGCCTAGATTTCATTGCCAAATGGCAAAATTTAATGCCCACATCCTCATTAATACGTAAATTACTCAGCTAACTGTGACAAGGACGCAATAGCTCATGAATAGCAAATCAACACAGGTTATTGGATGATTTGCACTGCTTGGCGGTTAGCCCCACAAAACTCAACCTCAACCTTACTTGAGTTCCAAAAATTCCTGCATTTTCGAATTAAACTTGGCCTAGAAAGTTGAAAGTAGTAATTAAAGAACCCCCTTTTTTTAAGTGATGAGGTTAATGTTCCTGAAATGCTTTTCAAAAAAGAGATAAATGGAGAACTTTGGGGAGGGAGGAGTTGAATCAGTCACTCCATTCTCAGCTTAAAAAAAAGTACTCATGATCAAAGTCTATAACTTTACAAAACCATAAGAACCTAACTGTTTAAACCTAAGCTTATGAAGCTGGGAAATATGTGCATGTAATCATGAAATAACAATTAGATTAGATTCCCTACAGTGTGGAAACAGGCTCTTCGGCCCAACAAGTCCTCACTGACCCTCCGACGAGTAACCCATCCAGAACCATTCCCTTCCGACTAATGCACCTAACACTATGGGCAATTAAGAATGGCCAATTCACCTGACCTGTACATTTTTGGACTGTGGGAGGAAATCGGAGCACCTGGAGGAAACCCACGAGGACATGGGGAGAATGTGCAAACTCTCTACATACAAATATTATTTTCAGTCCTACAAATGTTAAATTACATTGCACAGTATTAGAGGCTGCATGTCACAGTTTTGGATATTTCATAAGCATGTATTCCTATTTTACAATCTTACACAGACAGACAAAGTAAACAATCAACCCTTGGTTACAACATCTGAATATCCTTACATTTTAATATAACAGCCATTTATCTGTAAGATGAAACAGACAACAGTTTTACCTGTTGCAAATATCTATTTCATAATTCATGTTTCAGAATCGAATTTTTTAGTTTTTGGAAATAAAGTTTTAACTGTAGATAAATGGGTTGGGGCATCTGAATGGGAAACTGATGAGTATTCTTAAATATTTTTTAAAAATTTATTTGTGGGGTGTGGCCAACATTTATTGCCCTTCTCTAGTTGCCCATGAGGAGGTGGTGGTGAGCTGCCTTCCTGAACTGCGGCAGTCCACCTGTTGGGGGTTCACCCATAATGCCCTTGGGAAGGGAATTCCAGCAGTGAAGGAACAACAATATATTTGCAAGTCAGGATGTTGAGTGGCATGGAGGGGAACTTAAAGGTTGTAGTGTTCCCATGTATCTGTTGTCATTGTCTTTCTAGATAGAAGTGATTGTGAGTTTGGAAGTTGCTGTCTGCGGATCTTTGGTGAACGTCTGCAGTGTATCTTGTAGGCAGTACACACTGTAGCTACTGAGAGTCAGTGATGGAGAGAGTGGATGCTTGTGGATGTAGTGCCAATCAAGTAGGCTACTTTGTCCTGGATGGTGTCAAGCTTCTTGAGTGTTGTTGGGCTGCACTCATCCAGGCACGTGGGGGATATTCAATCACATTCCTGACTTGTGCATTGTAGATAGTAGACAGGTTTTGGGGAGTCAGGAGGTGAATTATGTACTGCAGTATTCCTAGTCTCTGATCTGCTCTTGTAGCTACTGTGTTTATATGCTGAGTCCTATGAGTTTCTGGTCAATGATAACCCCCAGGATGTTGATAGTTGGGGATTCAGTGATGGTACCACCATTGAAAGAGCATTGGTTAGATTGTCTCTTATTAGTGATGGTGATAGCCTGGCATTTGTGTGGCATGACTGTTACTTGCCACTTGTCAGCCTAAGGCTGTATATTGTTACATTTGAACATGGAGAAAGTGAGGATTGCAGATGCAGGAGGAGATCAGAGCTTAAAAATTTGTTGCTGGAAAAGCACAGCAGGTCAGGCAGCATCAAAGGAGAAGGAGAATCGACGTTTCGGGCATAAGCCCTTCTTCAGGAATGAGGAGAGTGTGCCAAGCAGGCTAAGATAAAAGGTAGGGAGGAGGGACTTGGGGGAGGGGCGTTGGGAATGCGATAGGTGGAAGGAGGTTAAGGTGAGGGTGATAGGCCAGAGAGGGGTGGGGGCGGAGAGGACGGGAAGAAGATTGCAGGCAAGAAGGCAGTGCTGAGTCTGAGGGCTGGGACTGAGAAAAGGTGGGGGGAGGGGAAGTGAGGAAGCTGGAGAAATCAGCATTCATCCCCTGTGGCTGGAGGGTTCCTAGGCGGAAGATGAGTCGCTCTTCCTCCAGGCGTTGTGTTGCCATGGTCTGGCGATGGAGGAGGCCAAGGACCTGCATGTCCTTGGCGGAGTGGGAGGGGGAGTTAAAGTGTTCAGCCACGGGGCGGTTGGGTTGGTTGGTGCGGGTGTCCCAGAGGTGTTGTCTGAAACATTCCGCAAATAGGCGGCCCGTCTCCCCAATGTATAGGAGGCCACATCGGGTGCACCCGCACCAACCAACCCAACCGCCCTTAAACAGTAAAACTGTTTTCCTTGTAAATGGTGTCATCAGACCCCTTCAATCCAACTGCATCAGAGCAGCCTCAATTTAAAGTCTCATATGAAAAATGGTGCTTCCAGCAGTGTAACACTGAAGTTTCAGCTTTGACTTTTGTGCTCAAGTCCTGGAGTGACTTGAATCCACAATCTTCTGACTCAGAGGTGAGAGTGTTTTAAACTGAGCCACAGTTGACAGTAAATTAGTAACAGTATTAATGTTTGTTAGTTTCATTATCAAGGTTAAGGATATGCAAACGGGGGACTTTGATTGATTATATATTTTAGCTTGTATGAAGAGATATTTTCCAATTGGAGTGAGTCTACTTTTGGGTCAGAAGGTCTGAGTTCAAGTCTTACCTCTCCCAGCCATAGAGTCGTAGAGATGTACAGTGTGGAAACAGACCCTTCGGTCCAACCCGTCCATATCGGCCAGATTTCTCAACCCAATCTCGTCCCACCTGCCAGCACGCAGCCGATATCCCTCCAAACCCTTCCTATTCATATACCCATCCAAATGCCTTTTAAATGTTGCAATTGTACTAGCCTCCACCACTTCCTCTGGCAGCTCATTCCATACACATACTACCCTCTGTGTGAAACAGTTGCCCCTTAGGTCCCTTTTATATCTTTCCCCTTTCACCCGAAACCTATGCCCTCTAGTTCTGGACTCCCCGACTCCAGGGAAAAGACTTTATCTATCCATGCCCCTCATGATTTTGTAAACCTCTATGAGGTCACCCCTCGGCCCCTGATTTTCTGGGGAAAACAGCCCCAGCCTGTTCAGCCTCTCCCTAAAGCTCAAATCCTCCAACCCTGGCAACATCCTTGTGAATTTTTTCTGAACCCTTTCACGTTTCACAACATCTTTCAGATAGGAAGGAGACCAGAATTGCCTAAGTGGCCAAAGCAATGTCCTGTACAGCTGCAACATGACATCCCAACTCCTGTACTCAATACTCTGACCAATAATGGAAAGCATACCAAACGCCTTCGTCACTATCCTATCTTCCTGCGACTCCACTTTCAAGGAGCTATGAACTTGCACTTCAAGGTCTCTTTGTTCAGCAACACTTTCTAGGACCTTACTATTAAGTGTATAAGTCCTGCTAAGATTTGCTTTCCTAAAATGCAGCACCTCACCCCGTATTATCATATTTCTAAACAGGTCGATTAAAAATAATAGACATACGTCTATGATACTGAAGATTGCTCAGGGAGGAGGCAAACATTTATAATGTTGCATTCTCTAAATAAATCTAATATTATGTTAAATATTGGTTTGTGGTTTCTGACTGCTTAATCTGACTTCAGAATAAATTAGTATGGTTGGAGAATGGATGCTTAAAACTGAAGAATGGATGAAAAAAAAACAGACGGATGATTGTCGTCTCAGTTAACTTTGTGAAGAATGCCTGAAAACAAGTGTAAATTGTCAGGGTATGATGACCCATTGAATTTGAATGCTATGATTATGACCTGTAAAAAATGAAGCAGATATACAGACACAAGTTATGTTCTTGTCAGAGATAAAACAAGTATAGCCTTGACATTTCCAACAAAATGTAAAATCAGAAGCCAAATATTTTGTGGGTTGAATGTTGTTATATTTGGTTTTGGTATGTCAACTTTGTTTGAGATTACTAGCTGTCACCAAATGAGTCTTAATAAGAAGAGGCTCTTACCTTAAATAAGATGTAGTTTATTGTATTTTTGCAATCAGGAACAAGTTGTAACTTCTACATTATTACCAAAGTTATTGGATGACCTCGGATTTCCTCTTTGCTTTAAAAGATCCTTAGATTTGTCATTTATACATCTGTATAAGTGGTAACTTCTACATCCAGATAAACAATCTGATAACACACGTGTATGTGTGTTATAACACCTTGTATCAAGCTTAAAATTAGTGATCTGTCCATTGACACAAACAGGTGTTGTAAAGCTCAGGTCAGTTGGATCACCACTTTCTCCAAGAAAAGCACAGGGTATATTTTTTAATGGTGGTGGCTCTACCACATTAATATCTTTGCATGAGTCATTTGACATTTGACATTTTCCCATTTTCAATGAGCAAATTGATAATTTCATACCTTTCATGGCAAATAAACAATGTTGGTCCTTTTCCATTACTTTGCCAAATAAAGCCTGGTGCTTGCAATCTTACAAATTCTTTCCCCTGAATCTTATCTTGTCCCCAGTCTCAATGACCGCCTGTCATTGATGTTATTCTGTGATTATAAAGATTTTCTCTATCAAGATTGACTCAGGTAGATTACAATGTAGCCTTTACTTATTTCTATTTAATTATTTCTAGATATCCTTTGCAATGACTTAGGGTATATCAGAATCTAATGATCATAGTACAGTTCACATTGAGATATTTATCAACAGAATATTCATAAATAACATAAATTCACAATGTAATATAAAAGTTTGTGTAATCATCGATGAAGCACAGAAATACAGAAAGTAGGAGCAGGAGTAGGCCATTTGGCTCTTTGAGCCTGCTCCACTGTTCAATATGATCATGGATGATCAGCCAATTTAGTACCCTGTTCCCTCTTTACCCCCATACCCTTTGATCTCTTAGCCCTAAAACCTATACCTAATTCCTTCTTGAAAGCATTCAATCTTTTGACATCAACAATTTTGTGTAGCAGAGAATTCGACAGGCTCACCCCTCTCTAGGTGAAGTAACTTCTCCTCATCTCAGACCTTAGACTGTGATCCCGAGTTCTGCACACCCAATCTTTGAGAATATCCTTCCTGTTTTTATCCTGTCCAGTCCCAATAGCACTTTATAGGTTTCGATGAGATCTCCTCCTCATTCTTCTAACATCCAGTGAATACAGTGCTAACCAATTCAGTCTCTCTTTATACATCAGTCCCGCCATCCCATCAAGCAGTCTGGTAAAATTTTACTGTATTCTTTCCTTAGCTTGAATATGCTTCCTCAGATAAAGAGACACAAACTGTACACAATATTCCAGGCGTGATCTCAGTTCGGTCTCTACTCCTGCACTCAATCCTCTCACTATGAAGGCCGGTGTATCATTTGCTGCCTTCACTGCCTGCTGCTCCTGTAAGTTTATTTTCAGTGCTGGTGTACAAGGACACCCAGGTCTCATTGCATGTCCCCCTTTTCCAATCTATCAACAATCTGCCTTCTTCTTTTTGCTACCAAAGTGGATAACCTTATTTTTATCCATATTTATACTTTATCTGCCATGCATTTGCAACTCACTCAACTCATCAAAATCAACTGAAGCATCTCTGCATCCTCCTCACAGATCACTCTTCCATCCAGATTGTGTTGTTTGCAAACTTGGAAACATCACATTCAATTTTCTCATTTAACTCATTTATTTATATTGTGAATAGCTGGGACCCAAATATTGACCCCTGTGGTCCCCCATTAGTCACTGCTTGCCACTCAAAAAAGTCAATTTGTTTCAACTCTGTTTTATGTCTGCCAATCAGTTCTCTATCTATGTCATAAACAACAATGCAATCATGGTTATAAAATAATGCAAGACATAGATAAAGTGGATAGGAAGTTCCAATGCCTAGAGCAGAGAGATCAATAACTGTGATACATAGATTTAAAATAACTGGTAGAATGATTAGAGGCAACTTAAGAAATGCTTTTGCCCAGAGGGTGGGACATGGAGGGTTCTGCAACTCACTGACTCATTGGATGATGAATGCAGAAATCCCATCTCGCCTTTTAAAAAAATACATAAATACACACTTAGCATTATGACCCACTATAAACCAAAAGCTGGAAAAGTATGATGAGGCTGGTAAACTGATTCTCAGCTGGCAGAGACATCAGAGACTGCATTTGGTCTCCTTCTATATTGTAACCTTTCTATATTTCTATAATTACAGTTCTACAGATACTGTTCCCACTACCTCATCATTTATATCTTTCCGATGCTCTGATTGTATTGAGCATTAATAATAGTGTTCCATAAAGATACTTCACTTCTTTTTCTGATATTGTCTAAAGGTACATAGAATGCTAAAGATTCAAAGTAAAGCATTCTTACATTTCACTGACTTAAATCTGCGGAGATGAAGGCATGATTGCAATGACATTGGGAAGGTGAAGGCTTAGTGGTCTTATCGCTAGCCTATTAATCCAGACACCCAGTAATGTTCTGGGAACCTGGGTTTGAATCCTGGCATGGCAGATGGGAGAAGCTGAATTCAATAAAAATTTGAAATTAGAAATCTAATGGTGACCATGAACCCATTGTTCATTGTCAGGAAAAGCCTATCTGATTCACTAACGTCCTTTAGGAAAAGACACTGCCTTCCTTAACTGGTCTACCTACATATATGATTCCAGACCCCCAAAAATGTAGCTGACTCTCAATTGTCCTCAAGGCAATTGGGGATGGACAATGAATGAGGAGAAAGTGAGGACTGCAGATGCTGGAGATCAGAGCTTAAAAATGTGTTGCTGGAAAAGCGCAGCAGGTCAGGCAGCATCAAAGAACAGGAGAATCGACGTTTCGGGCATAAGCCCTTCCTATTCCTTTGATGCTGCCTGACCTGCTGCTTTTTTCCAGCAACACATTTTTAAGCTAAGATGGACAATGAATGCCTGCTTAGCAAGCATCACCCAGATCCTGTGAAGGAATTTAAAAACAACTACCCTCAATCCCATACTCCTTAATTTTTCATGCTAATTTCTTATTTGGGACCTTACTGAAAGTCTTCTGAAAGTCGAAGTAAACCACATCCACTGGCTTCCTCCAACCAACATACTAGTTACATCCTCAAAAAATTTCAATAAAATTGTCAAACATTTCGTAACTGTCCAACACTGTCCAAACTTGTTACTGTTTTCCAAGAGCTCTTTTAGACCTTTTATAATGGACTCTAGCATTTTCTCCACGTTATTGATGTCAGGATAGGCAGCCTATAATTCCCTGTTTTCTCTTTACCTCCTTTTTCAAATAGTGGGCTACTATTCCATATTCTATAGAATATTGAAAGACAACCACCAATGTATCCACTATTTGCAGGACTGCTTAAATACTTTGGGACGTAGATTAAGTCCTGGAGATTTATTAGCTTTTGATCCCATTTTCCTTTAACTGTGATTTTCTTCAGTTCCTTCCACTCACGAAACCTGTGTATTCTCCAACATTTTTGTTATGTTATTTGCGTCCTCTTTTGTAAAGACAGAACCAAAGTAAATACTTAGCTTGTCTACCATATCTTTTTAACCCATTGTAACATCCCTTAATTTGAATTGTAATTTATCTGAACAAATCATTTTCTTTTTAAAAAAAATCATTCGTGGGATGTGGATGTCACAGACTGGGCCAGCATTTATTTCCCATCCCTAGCTGCCCAGAGTTAAGAGTCAACCACCATTGCTGTGGGTCTGGAGTGAAATGTAGGCCATACCAGGAAAGGCTGGCAGTGAACTAGAGAAGATTTTCCTGACAATTGACAATAGATTCACAGTCATCATTAGACTCTTAATTCTTGATATTTATTGATATCAAATTCCACCATCTTCTGTGGCAGGTTTTGAACCTAGGTCCCCCAGAACATTACCCGGGTCTCAGTGATCACTCCAGCTGAACCTTCCAGCTCAGCAAACAAACTTACATCCATAACTCCACTGAACCACTGCCTCCCTTTCACCACAGCCTTTGAAGTTTTATAACCCATTTCTATGTCCCCACAAGCCTGCTCTCATACTGTATTGTCTCCCTCTCAATCAGTTCCTTTGTCCTCTTTTGCAGAAATCTAAATTGTTCTAAATCTTCAGGTCTGCTGCTGGTTTTGACCAATTTGTAAGTCACTTCCTTGGATCTAAAAGTATGCCTATTTCCCTTCTAAGCTATGGTCAGGCCACCTTTCCTGTTTTATTGTTGTGCCAGACAGGAGTGAACAAGTGTTGTAGTTCCTTCATGCACTCTTTCAATGTTTGCCATTGTCTATCCAGTGTTACCCTTTAAGTAACTTTCTAGTCTCAGAACCAACTACATCACTCTCCATCTTAATGAATTCTACCATGTTATTGTCACTCTTTCCCAAGACACCCATGTAGCTTGACTCCCAATCATTCCTTTCTGATTATCCAATCTAGGATGGCCTATTTTCTAGCTTCCTCAACATATTGACCAGAAAATTATCCTGTACGTACTGGAGGAATTCCTCCTCTACAATATTGTTACTGATTACCCAATCTACATGCAGATTAAAGTCACCATAACTACAGCTATACTTTTATTGCATGCTTATTATCTAATTTCTTGCTTAATGCCTCCCCTAACATTTCCACTACAATTTGGTGGTAATGGTTCAGAAGTTGTGGAATTCTATCCATAGCCCCCACTAGTGTTTTCTGCCCTTTGGTATTTTCAAGCTCTAACAATACAGATTCCACTTCCTTCCTCACTAGTGCATTAATTTCTTCTTTAACCATCAATGCTACCACACTTCCTTTTCCTTTTTGTCTATCCTTCTGAAAAACTTAAAACCCTTCGAAACTCTGTTCCTACACCTGGCCAATGTGCAGCCATGTTTTCAAAATCCTAACTATACCATACTCGTTAATATCTTTTTGCATGACTAATCATACTTTTTTTGCGAATTCTCTTTGCATTATAACAGAAGGCAATAAGGATTATCTTGTTTTAATATTTTTAGTCCCATTTACATTATTTTGCATTGTGGCCCTGTTTGAATCTCATTCTTGAAGTCTTTACCTATCACTTTTCTTAGTTCCCAATCTGATTTTTTTTTGTTTTTGCCCTTGTTTCTCTCTTCTGTTTCTCTGTTTAGGTTTTCATCCCCGGGTCAACTTAGTTTAAACCCTTCCAAACCACACTAGCAAATACTCCTCTGGGACATCAGTTCTGGTCCTTCCCAGGTGTAACTCATGCAGCTTATAAATGCCCCAGGAATATGAAACCCTCTCCAGCCACGTAGTCATCTGATATACGGTACTATTTTCACTCTGACTAGCATGTAGCACTGGCAGCAATCCTGAGAACAACACCTTTTGAGGTCTTGCTTTCTAATTTGCTTTATACTCTATTTATTCTGCTTTAATTACCTCATATTTATTATCTACATTGTTGATACTGATGTGTACCAGGACTTCTGGTTGTTCATGGTCCCATTGTAGAATGTCCTGTAGTAGCGCTGAAATATCCTTGACCCTAGCACCCAGAAGGCATATGCTACCCTGGAGTTTCATCTGTGGTCAAAAAAAATCTATCTATTCCCCTTGAGGTTGAATCCTTTATTACAATAGTATTCCCATGCTTGTTCCTCCCCTCCCATGCAGTAAAGCCAACAATGATGCAATTAATTTGGTTGTTGCTACCTTTCTCTGAGGACATTTCCCCCAACAGTATCCAAAGTAGTAATTCTGTTTTGGAGGGAATAGTCACAGGGGATTCCTGCACTGATTGCCTAGTTCTCTCATTCTGCTTGGTGGCCATCAATTTTCTCCCTTGCTGTGGTGTCTCAGCATGCTGAGCGACCATCTCTCAGTATGTGCTATCCATGATACTCCAAGCCTTGTGGATGCTCTACAGTGTCCCCAGCTGCTGCTCCAGCTCCAAAACTCAGGCTTCCAGGAACTGCAGCTAGAGATACTTCCAGCATACATTCTGGTCCTGGACACCAAAACTGTGCCCGACTTCCCACTTAGCGAAAGAGCAGCACACTTATACTTGACTTCTCCTTCCATGACTTACCCTTTTAATTAAACCCTTAGGTTGCACTTAAAATCAAATGATATTAATTACACTAGTGCTCTTCTTCTCTGGGCCTCTGCATTATTGGCCTTATAAGCTTGAAGTGGTAAAACTGGTCTCAATACTTACTTGACCTTACTCACCCAGTCAGCTGCTTTGTCTTTCCCCCTGTCACCTTTTGACACCCTTCCCAGACTGCTCCATTGCAGTGTTGACTGTGGGACACTCATCCCAGAATGCTTCACTGTGATGCTACTGAAGGACACATTTTCTGGACCGCTTCACTGCGATCAGTTGTGGGGCACTCTTCATAAAGCTCAACAAGCTCATGAAAATGTAAAACTTTTTAATTACCATTGTTAGAGCCAATAAAATTAATGTTATGTTTAAATGTATAGAGGACTCTCAGGCCAAATCCCTCCCACTTGTATATCACTTTGCCACCTGTGGTGGAACTGGACAGGACAAACCCAGGAACAGTAATGAGGTGTCTGGGATATTGTCTGTAAGGTATTATTCCATGAGTATAGCCATGGCAGTTGTTGCTTATCTCATCTGTGAGACAACTCTCCCAATTTTGACGCAAGCCCCCTAACGTCTGTAAGGAAAACTTTGGAGTGTGGGCAGGGCTATTTTTAGCATTGTTGCTTCCAGTGTCTAGATTGATGCTGTCTTGTCAAATCAGTTTCATTCCTTTTATTAGACTTAATAATAGTTTCATCCAACTAAGTGGCTTGCAAGGGTATTTCAGGGGGCATTCAAGACTGAATATCATTGCTGTGGATCTGGAATCACATCTAGGTTTGGAGTCATACGTATATCATGACAGGTGAGAACGGCAGATTTCCTTCACGATCCAGATATATTTTACAACAAAGGATTAATTGTCATTTTATATTAGATTTTAATTTCAGGTGTGTTAACTAAATTCAGGTTTCACCATCTACCACAGTGGGATTTGAATCTGTGTTACAAATTCTCAGAATAACTGTCTACCATATTCTGGTCTTTAGCAATCTCGGGGGAATGTAGATGCCTGCTTTGAGTGCCTCATGGTAGTTATCACATGATAATGGCAAGCCAGGAAGCATATTAATGTGATATTACATTCCTATTCCAAATCTTTTACATACAAGAGAACAAAAGATGTGGCAATAATCCCTGACTAACTGAAACTCAAGATTAGAGTGGTGCTGGAAAAGCACAGCAGGTCAGGCAGCATCCGAGGAGCAGGAAAATCGACATTTTGGGCAAAGCCCTTCATCCTGATGAAGGGCTTTTGCCTGAAATGTCGATTTTCCTGCTCCTCGGATGCTGCCTGACCTGCTGTGCTTTTCCAGCACCACTCTAATATTGACTCTGATCTCCAGCATCTGCAGTCCTCACTTTCGCCTAAATGAAACTCACCTTCACCCCACTAAGGACCGCTTCTCTTTCACTTTCCCATGTGGCAATTTGTTTGAAGCACATGCACTATGTTTGCCATGTGAACTGCTGGCATATGCCATAGGTTAGGTGTTGACATACCACACAGTGCAAGTCCACCCCATTGACTGTTCGGTGCTCCCCACTGACGCCTACCACTCCCTCTGCTCTAAAAGGAAATGCAAGCTACAGATGCTGCCAGCCTGTAACGAAGCACTGAGAATCTTTGTGCTAAAGAAACAATGTGATCCAGACAGAGCTGACCATCACATTGATACCCTCACTAAGTTACAGCTCAGGAAATGTTCCATCAATTTTCTTGGGGAAAGGGAAAGGAGAATTTAATAATATGATAAACATGGTAAGTTAGGGCTTTAATAAGATGCAAATGCATGAAAATAAGATAGTTGCTGCTCAGTAATAATATTCTGAAGCTACCATGCAAACAAAAAAAATTCTGTTTCAAGATTCATTCTCTCAGTATTTTCTTATCTTTCTCACTATTGCTCCTGCCAGATTAAGGAGAAGACTATTCTGCCCATTGTCCTTGCATTGTGCTAGTCTCTTATTGGTATGTATGTGAGTTATTTAACTGAGTGATGTTCCTTCATCATCATCTTCTCAGGAGAGTGTTGTTTCCATACCACTTGTTGTTGCCATGGTAGTTGTTTCTCATTGATTTTCACTGCCACCTCTGCCTTTCAATTTGACTAGAGATAGTGTGGAGATGATGCATGGTGTTGAATTTCCCAATTCTTTATGAAGCAGCTGAATTCTTCTCTTGTGAACTTGGCACTGCTCTCACTCATCACAATATCTGGAATGCTAAACAACTGACCTGTACTTTAAGGCATTCTACAATTCCCCTTGTCGGTGTTGAAGACAGCGGGTCTATCTCTTAGTTGTCAGATTATCAGTTTGTGAGACAAGATTATCAGTTCTTGTGAGTGAGAAAGTCTACTCCCAGTTTCATCTGTGATCTGCCTGGAATGTGTCATTAATGGCTATCTAGATTGCGCAGCTTGGTACTCATTATGACTACACTGGCTGATATGGTACAGCTCATGTTTGGTCATTAAATTGCATCTCTTGCCTTCCTTGGATTTGATTTAATTCCTCAGTGGCTTGCATACGTGTGCTTTCGAATCCCCCCTCAACCCCTTCGGAATAATGACTTTATTTTCTATTAGCAGCCACCTTCAGCTGCTAATTCATCTCTGTAAACCTAATGTGCTCTCATGACTATAGAAATGTCCTTTATCCTTTCATCGCTAAATCGATGAATGTTTGGGAAATTTGCTTCATGTTGGAAAGTTTGATCGAGATAAGCAAAGCACTTAGCTATAAAATTAAATGCATCTCATGGATTGAACAGAACATGTTAAGCAGCTATTTCATGGTGGAATTGAAAGATTTCATACTTGGTCCAATCATTTGCCACTTCCTTCATAGGGAGTGCTGCTCCTGACAACATATCAGCGATATGATTATTTCCCTTGTTTGTCTGTCATATCACATACATAGTTTCTCTATAACAGGAATAGCATTTTTTGCAGATACTTTGGAGACTCAAATGTCACTTTATCTTTTCTAAGTGGTATCGAGAGAAATATACAGAAGCAAACACAACAGACAAGTATGTTTTCTCGATCTGAGCACAGCCACATTCTGTTTGCATTAACACTCTGGATGCAAAAGTAACAGGTTAGGTTAAAAAAAAATGAAAGAACTGCAGATGCTGGAAATCAGAAACTAAAACAGAAATTGATGGAAAATCTCAGCAGATCTGGCAGTATATGTTGAGAAAAATCAGAGTTCCATAAGACATAGGAGCAGAAATTAGGCCATTCAGCTCATCAAATCTGCTCCACCATTAAATCATGGCTGATAAGTTTCTCAACCTCATTCTCCCGCTTTCTCCCCAAAATCCTTGGTTCCTTTGACAATCAAGAACCTATGTACCTCTGTCTTAAATATACGTAATGATCTAGCCTCCACAGTCTTCTATGGCAATGAATTGCATAAATTCACCACTTTCTGGCTGAAAAAGTTTCTCCTTATCTCCATTCTAAGGCTGTGCCCTTGGGTCCTAGTCTCTTCTGCCAATGGAAACATCTTCCCAACGTCCACTCTATCCAGTTAACATTCCAGGTCCAGTGACTCCTCTTCACAACAGGTCAGGGTTGCTCCAAGTACTGTTTTGCTAGCATCACATTGTGGTCTTAACTTACATCTTCCATTGTGTCCCTATTTTTATTGATTAGCAAATAAGAATATCACTTTCTCATGTTATCTGTGTTGATACTCCTGTAGAGCCACAAAAATGTGAAATTGTATGCACAACGATCTATATCTCCTGAACTACACCCAGAACCTTGTTTAAAAAAAAACTGCTGCTTTCACCCAGATACATTTTATAGTAATCGTCACTTCCAGGGTAATGAAAATGTTTGCCTGTGGAAGTTATAGGAAAGTTCCTTCTTGGCATTGGGTAGTGAGATATCTTCAGAATTTTATCTACATCCTTTAGGTCAATGTATACTGTCAGCCTTCCAGGTTTTTTCACTGCTACCATGCTTTCAATCTTTACTGTAGGAATTGTCACTGTATTAATCACTCCTTTCTTTTCCAGCTCTATTATCTTGTCTTCCAGGCTGACCTTGAAGGCAGATTGAACTTTCCTCTCCAGATGCTGAATTGGTCTTACACTCTCATCTTCTTCAGGAAGACTCGCTAAATCTGTAAACACTTAATTGTATTTCCCTAGGATCTGTTCAAGTTAATGGTTTAGTGTGCTGCAATACATTGCAAATCTCTTTTGGTATATTGAGGGTTACCAGACCAAGTTTAGGACATTTCTCTTGGTTAGAATGAGTGACTTTTGCCTGTTTGTCTATGATCTGGAACTCCAGATCTTCAATCATATTGCAATGAGCTCTTGAAATGATTCTTCCTCCTGGCACACACATGTATGCTGCCACCATATAGCTTCAATCCTACCATTGTGGACTTAATTTTTGGATCAGCGTTGAGCTACTTTACACAGGTCTTGAGGTCATAAGGCTGTTTGAAGTGTCAATATGCTCCTTCTGCATTCATCATTCAACAATTTCAAACCATTTATTATGAATCGACCTGACTGAATCAACCTGCCATTTGGTATAGAGTGATTTGTCAGAACATTTGGCTGATATATCTCCAGTGGTTGCCTGAGCAAACTTGATGTGTTTCCTTCTGGCCAAACATTTGTGTGCAAAATGATTTAGCTTCTTCAGTGAGAACTCTGTCTTCCCTTCATTTGTGTATATTCTCTGCAGTATTTGTAACATATTCTTTGTCTGTGATCATTTTGCCCTTTCAGCATGAAATGTCTATCAGCAAAATGGAAGGCCTGGTCTTTTCTGACATAAATATGCACTAGTTGCTGATTTACAATCTAAGCACTTATGCACATGCTGATCACTTTCCTGAAATTACATTTCTCCTCTCTGTGCTTTTATCATGCAACCTCATTCGTAGTATAACACTGTCTTTATTTAGTTCACTTAATTTAGATAAATTTCACTGAATTTGGAAAACAGTGTGAATGCAGTCAGATATTTCTTATTGTACTCTCTTATCTTGAATCCTAATACTTGACATATATCATTCACATTATACATTTATTTGGGACTCAAAATTTCTGCTGTTTCTTTTGTTCCTTGCACAGATTTAGGAATCTTACAAATCACTTTCTAGCAGTCTCTTCCAACAGTGGTAAAACTCTAGCTCTTTATAACTATTCCAACTTGTTGCAATCTCATGGTTTTGCTACTGAGTGGAAAAACCACCAGTTGTTTCACATCACTTTTCATTTTGACTGGGGTGCGAGAGGATTGTTTGCAGTTACTGTGTCTTACCCAGTGCTTTCAGCTATACTGGTTTCTCTGTTCCTTCTTCTGTGGCTTCCTGTCACTTTTAGAATCTTTACCAGCTCAAAACATTTCAATGTTTTGCTCATAGTGTCTGTGTTTCAATATAGCTGTTTGACACTTAATCTCATGTCCTTTCTTCCACTATGTTTCAACATCAGAACAAAATCTAGTTTGCATTTTGTCTATATTGAATTAGTTGTAAGATGGATGCTTGCAACAAGTGTTGCAGGTAGATGTCACATGGCTACAGCAAACCAGGAGACACAGTAGTACAGTATTGCATTTCTATCGGAAACACCATGTTGCTGTTAACCTGAATTTCTGGATTAGATTAGATTAGATTAGATTACTTACAGTGTGGAAACAGGCCCTTCGGCCCAACAAGTCCACACCGCCCCGCCGAAGCGTAACCCACCCATACCCCTACCCCTACATCTACCCCTTACCTAACACTACGGGCAATTTAGCATGGCCAATTCACCTAACCTGCACATCTTTGGACTGTGGGAGGAAACCGGAGCACCCGGAGGAAACCCACGCAGACACGGGGAGAACGTGCAAACTCCACACAGTCAGTCGCCTGAGGCGGGAATTGAACCCGGGTCTCAGGCGCTGTAAGGCAGCAGTGCTGACCACTGTGCCACCGTGCCGCCCACTAGGAGAAAGTGAGGACTGCAGATGCTGGAGATCAGAGTCAAAAAGTGTGGTGCTAAAAAGCACAACCGGCCAGGCAGCATCTGAGGAGCAGGAGTGTCGATGTTTCAAGCATAAACACTTCATCAGAAAAGTGGGGGTGGGGAGTGGAGGCAAGGGGGCTGGGAAATGAATGGGAGGGAGGTTGAGCTGAGGGGGGAAGGTAGATAAGAATGTGATAGGTGGATAAAGGTGGGGGGATGATGGAGATAGGGTGGAGCAGATAGGGGGGAAGAAAGATGGACAGGTAGGACAGTTCAAGAGGGTGGTACCGAGTTGGAGGATTGGATCTGGGATAAGGCGGAGGAAGGGGAGATGAGGAAACTGGTGAAATTGACATTGATTCCCAAGGCAGATGAGACGTTATCCCTCCAGTTGTCAGATGGCTAGGATTTACTGGTGGAGGAGGCCCAGGACTTGCACATCCTTGGCAGAATAGGAGGGGGAGTTAAGTGTTCGACCACAGGGCAATGGGGTTTTTTGGTGTAGGTGTCCTGGCGATGTTCTCTGAAATGTTCCACAAATTGGCGTCCTGTCTCCCCAGTGTAGAGGAGACAATGTTAAGAGCAACCGACACAGTAGATGAGGTGTTCGGAGGTGCGGACTTGGACTACTCCTCCTCCCACCGCCTCCCCCACCCCCCCCAACCCCCCCCCCCCCCCCCCCCCAACTTTGTAAAATGCTATGCCTTAATCCCAGTTCCTCTACCTGTGCTGCAATTGCTCCCAAGAACACCAACACAAATAGGCAGGAGGCTGGAAGAACACAGCAAGCCAGGAGGCATCAGGAGATGCAGAAATTGATGATTCGGGTGTAACACTTCTTTCGCACTGGGGGTTGCTGTGGGTCGAGCTGCAGATAAAGGGGGAGATGAAAGCAGGGTGGTTACGTAGGGATAGATGAAGACAGGTAGAGCAGACGACCTAGTTAATCAATGGGAGGAGTTAATTCGGTTGGTGGCAGGGAGCAGCGGACGGGAAAGGGTGTGGCTGGGAAAGGAGTTGGGGAATGGGAAGGGAGGTTATTTGAAATTGGAGAACTCAACATTGAGTCATCCGACTTGTAGGATGCCCAGGTTGAAGACAGGGTGTTGTTCCTCCAATTGGAGCTGTAGTTTGTTTTGGCAATGGACGAGGCCAAGGATGGTCATGTCGGAAAGGGAGTGGTGGGCAGATTGAAATGGCCGGTGACTGGAAAGTCCAGTTGGCCCCTGCAGGCCCAGCTGCGATGCTTGGTGAGCTGTTCCCTGAGTTTATGTTTGATCTCCCTAATGTCGAGAAGACCATATTAGAAGCACCTGATGCAGTAAACGAGATTGGAAGGGAGGTAGGTGAATCTTTATTTCATCTAGAAGGACTGTCTGGAGCCCTGGATGGAGGTAAGGGTGGTGGTGTACCGGCAAATTTTGCATTGGTTCTGATTGCAAGGGAAGGTACATGGGGATTTGGTGGCGGTGGCAGCATGAACCAAGGACTGTCGGAGGGACCGTTTCTTGCGGAATGCAGTGAGGGGTGGGGAGGAGAAAATGTGGGGGTCTATTTGGATTTGGCGGATGTGTTTGAGGATGATGCGTTGGATGCAGAGACTAATGGGTGGTAGGTGAGGACAAGGGGACTCTGTCTTTATTGTGTTGGGAGGGGTGGTTTAGAGTGGTGGATTGGGGAATGGAGGTGGTGCGGCAGAGGGCTGTCTGGATGATGGAAGGAGGAAAGGCACGTTGTTCAAAATAGATGGACAGCTGGGATGCTCGCAAGTGGAATGTCTCCTTGTCCGAGCAGATGTGGCGGTGGTGGAGGAACTAAGAGAATGGGATGGAGTTCTTGCAGGATACTGGGTGGGAGGAGGTGTAGTCCAGGTAGTTATGGGAGCCTGTAGGTTTGTAGTAGACATCCGTCTGGAGGCTGTCGCTGCAGATGGAAATGCTGAGGTCAAGAAAGGATTGAAAGGTGTCCGAGATGGACCAAGCGAATTTGAGGGCGGGGTGGAAGTTGTGGGCAAAGTCGATGAACTTGCTCAGTTCAGCCTGGGTGCAAGACGCTGCACCGATGCAGTCGTCGATGTAATGGTGGAAGAGTTGGGATACAGTGCCTGTGTAGGTGCTGAAGAGAGATTGCTCAATATAGCCATTCCACTCATGATCATCCCAGATGTCCTCCTATTTTGAACAACGTGCCTTTCCTCCTTCCATCATCCAGACAGCCTTCTACCGCAGTACCTCCATTTCCCACTCCACCACTCTAAACCTCCCCTCCCAAAGCAATAAAGACAGAATCCCCTTGTCCTCACTTCTGCTAACTCCAAATGGACCCCACCATCAAGAACATTTTCCCCTCCCCACTCCTCTCTGCCTTTCGCAAGGACCGTTCCCTCCAACACTCCTTGGTTCACACCACCCCCTCCACCAAAACCCCCAGGTACCTTCCCCTACAACCAGAAAAGATGCAAAACTTGCCAGTAAGCCACCCCCATCACCTCCATCCAGGGCTCCAAACAGTCCTTCCAGGTGAGATAAAGGTTCATCTGCCTCTCTCCCAACTTAGTTTACTGCATCAGGTGCTCCTGATATTGTCTTCTCTACATCAGGGAGACCAAACATAAACTCAGGGAACAGCTCACCAAGCATTGCAGCTGGGCCTGCAGGGGCTGACTGGACCTCCCAGTCACCAGCCATTTCAATCTGCCCACCGCTCCCTTTCCGACATGACCATCCTTGGCCTCGTCCACTGCCAAAACAAACTACAGATACTATTGGAAGAACAACACCTTATCTTCCACCTGGGCATCCTACAGCTCCGAGGACTCAACATTGAGTTCTCCAATTTCAAATAAACCCACTCCCCATCCCCCAACTTCCTTCCCAGCCCTTTCCCTTCCCTTGTATTGTTCCCTGCCACCAACCGGATTCATTCCTTCCATTGATTAATTAGGTTGTACCCTCTACTTGTCTTCACCTATCCCCACCATCACCCTGTCCCCACCTGCCCCTTTATCTGCAGCTCCCACCACACCCACCCCCAGTTCAGAAGAAGAGTTACACCCGAAACTTTGACTTCTGCAAGTCTTAAAGCTTCCTGGCTTGGTGTGTTCTTCCAGCCTCCTGCCTGTCTACTTTGGATTCTATAATCTGCAGTTTTTCTAACTCTACCCAGGAAGACCATTTCCACTCCTGAACATCCCAGATGGCCTTCTACTTCAAGGACCGCAATTTCCTCTACCATGTGGTCGACAATGCCCTCAAATGCATTTCCTCCACTTCCTGCACCTCTGCCCTTGAACCCTAGCCCTCCAAATGCAACAAGGTCAGAACCCCGCCGCCCCCCCCCACCATACCAATTTCTGGATACAACACATCATCCTCCGCCATTTCCATCACCTACAGTCGGACCCCACCACCAGAAATATTTTCCTCCCCACCCCTTTCAGCATTCCGCATTCCGCACTCCGCACAGACCATTCCCTCCGCAACTCCACTGCACGGACCAACATTAGGTCCACGGCACCAACAACCCACCCTCCACTCCCAGCACCTTCCCCTGCCACTGCAAGAGGTGTAAAACCTGTGCCTACACCTCCCATCTCACCTCCATCCATAGCCCAAAAGGATCCTTCCATATCTAGCAAAGATTTTCCTGCACATCCAAACACCTCATCTACTCTGTCCATTGCTCTCAATGTGGAATGTTTCACAGAACATCTCCGGGACACATGTACCAAACAACCCCACCGCCCTGTGGCCAAACACTTCAACTCCCCCTCCCACTCCGCCAAGGACATGCAAGTCCTGGGCCTCCTCCACTGCGAAATCCTAGCCACCTAATGACTGGAGGAAGAACACCTCATTTTTCGCCTTGAGACCCTCCCGCTAAAAGGAATCGATGTTGATTTCACCAGTTCCTTCATCTCCCCTTCCCACAACTTACCCCAGATCCAACCCTCCATCTTGGCAACCCCTCTCTACCTGTCCATCTTCCTTCCCACTATACACTCCACCCTCCAATCTGACCTATCACCATCACCACCCTCACCTTTATCCATCTATCGCATTCCTAGCTACCTTCTACCCCAGCCCCACTCCTTTCCATTTATTTCTCAGCCCCCTTGGGCCCACCCCACATTCCTGATGAAGAGCTTATGCACAAAATGTGGATTCTTCTGCTTCTTTTTCCCCTCTGGATTACAAGTCCAGTGATATTACCATTATACCACCACCTCCGTAAATACAAAACAACTAGATAACAGCATCCGTCTCCCACAATATGACTTGCACATAATTCAACACCATATTAATAATAACATAAGAGTGAATAATACTTTGAATTTTGCAGTGATGCTATAATAAATCGAAGGTAAAGCCTGAACCATCTCTTAAATGAAGCAGACTCTGTGAAAGAGTCATTGTGCTTCATTGGACTGTCGGGTGCCCTATTTTGGATGCTTTAAACAATTTTTCACATAATACATTCGGAAATAAGTGTTTCAAATTAAAGTTAGTTCACAGTTTTAAGATCCCTGGACCAAACTAAGCAGCTGCTGAGACAAAGGGTGCATTCAGTAGGTGAATTATTTTGATGAAAATAATGGACAAGGGTATGGGGAAAGCAGGAGATTGGCACTAGGTAAGGGATGCTTGTTTGATGAGCACATGCTTTCAGAATGAGCCGAATGTGTGCTTCTGTGTAACATATTAATAAGCCGGGCAGTACACGTAATCCATGTCCAGGACACTACCTACTTCATTGAATTCTCATGAACTCCAATCAGACATTCATATCTATAGTCGGGGGAATATTTTGGGTCGGCTTCAGAGAATGCATTTTTAGGGGTTGTTTGGGGTGATGGCGAGAGCCAACTCCTCGGGCTATCAGGCACTCATGGCTATAGGGTGAAATCGAGAGAAAGCTGTGAACTTGGGGAGAGAAGAACTGAGCCAATCCGAAAAAAGGTCTGACTTCTACATTTAAATATGAGTTTGCTATTTAACACTTACGCAGAGAGTACTTTAGAGAACGTTTTAAGGAGATAATTTTGGCTGCATTATGTTGTTCAATACGTGTATTCTATATAACAAACTGACTTTTTATACATTGATCTCGTTACACCAGAATGTTCTGTCATTTCCACTTGCTGGGAGATTGGAGAATGGATATATGGGGAAAGATAGAGGGGGTTATTTTCATTGCCTTAGCTAGTTAGCAATGGGACTGAAATTAACGTCTCATTTTTGCTCACGCTTTGCCTGTTCTTGTGTTGTAAGAGATGTTACATGTGGAATATTTACGTCCAGAACCTACGACGAAATTAGACCTTTAGAAGGTTACGCAGTATTAATGGAGGGCGTACACTTTACACATTCCAACCACTGCAAGTCGGCATAAGGTAAAAAAGCAGCTGAACCAGCTCTCCTTTAAAGGAACCGCTGAAGGGAGCTTGGGAAGCATTTGAAAGGAGTTCTACAGCTTGCCCCAGGAGAAATCTTCCCAGCTGCTTGCAGTTCCTTTACCAACCTCCTCCCCTCCCCCAACTCCGCACTGCTTTCTCGCATCCTTTCTTAAAACTCATTATCCGCCCTCTCCGAATTAAAATTTAACGGAGTGTTGGATAAGTATTTACGGCTAGCTGTGCAGAAATGAAATGAAATGATCCCGAACTATTAAATTAATTCGGACGTCCCAGTAAAAGCAATCGGCTAGGCAGAACATTCACACGTCCCGCAAGATATCTTGATATCTAAATGTTGTCTGCGATAATCAGTTCATGAAAGTGAGGATGCATTGTTTCATTTCCTGTTAATGAACACTGCTGGTTAATTCTGGCATGGCAGAAATGTAGAATTTGACTGATCATTGCCACTGAACCCAAAAGAGTATCCAAAGTAAATCTAAAATAGCTATCACATTTTACAAAATAGACAGGGAGGAGGCTGGAAGAACACAGCAGGCCAGGCAGCATCGGGAGGTGCAGAAGTCGACGGGTTACACCCGAAACATCGACTTCTGCACCTCCCGATGCTGCCTGGGCCTGCTGTGTTCTTCCAGTTTCCTGCCTGTCTATTTTGGATTCCAGCATCTGCAGTTTTTTTTGTCGCCATCCCTTTTTACAAAATTGACACCAGATTCAAACTGGAGTAACCTAAGTGTAATGTTGATGTCAAGCGAACTGCTTAAGATTGATTCTATTAAGAGTATTTTAAAAGCTATAGACATAATTCACCTCAGCTGGCTGCACGGCTGCTATGCAGGGATGCACAACATTGGTTGAGGTTGTCGTGAGGCGTTCTCCTTCTCAACCTTTCCCCTTGCCTGAACTGTGGTGCCCATCTAGGCGAAAGTGAGGACTGCAGATGCTGGAGATCAGAGTCCAAAGTGTGGTGCTGGAAAAGTACAGCAGGTCAGGCAGCATCTGAGGAACAGGAGAATCCACGTTTAGGCAGGAGCCCTTCATCAGGTAGTTAAACCATTACCAACTACCTCTCTCTAATAAGAGAGCACTGTATGGTGACTTTTTAAAAGTTTAACAGCTGCCTGAATAAAAAGTTTTGATAGGCCCCTACAAATAAAGCATGACCAATATTTAATAGCAATATATAAGTTCTACTAAAAGATTCTGCTGTTCAGCTGAAACATTTGGGGCAATTACAATTAATATATGTTCTAAAAACTAAACAAAACAATTCCACAATTAGAATAATGTTTGGATAACTATCCACAAGTGTGAGGTGATGTATTTTGGGAGGTTAAAAAGGCAAGTATACAGTAAATAGTGGCAGCCTTAGGAGTATTGATATACAGTGGGATTTTTGAGTACAAGTCCATAGCTCTCTGAAAGTGCATAAAGTCGTAAAGAAGGCATATGACATGCTTGTCTTCATTGGTCAGGACAATGAATATAAAAATGGGCAAGTCAGTTGTAGCTATAAAAATACTTCAGTTATGCCACATTTAGAGTATTGAGTGTAGTTCTGGTCACCACACAATAAGAAGCATGTGAAAGCTTTGGAGAGAGTGCAGAAGAGGTTAACCAGGATGTTGCTTGGATTGGCATGAATTAGCTATAAGAAGAGGTTGGACAAATTTTCATTGACTTTGCTAGAGATTCGGAGGCCGAGCGGCGACCTGATGGAAGTGTATAAAATTATGAGCTATTTTTGAGGTTGGATAGTCAAGAGTCTTTTTTTCAAGGGTAGAAATGCCAAATACTAGTAGGCATAGGTTTAAAGTTGGAGGGGAAAAGTTTAAAGGAGATGTGCAAGGCATGTTTTTCTACAGAGGATGATTGGTGCCTGGAAAGGTAGTAGAAGCAGATACGATCGTAACACTTAAGAAGTATTCAGACAGACATGAACAGGGAAAGAACAGAGGGATATGGGCCATTTGCAGGCAATTGAGATTAGTTTAGAATGGCATAATTGACACCGAAATGGTGGGTCGAAGGGCCTGTCCCTGTGCTGTACTGTTCTATGTCCTTGTTCTATTACTGAAAAGGGACTTCATTTAGTGTATCAGGATTGGGGTGCGTACATAAATGAGCAGCATGCACTCACTCCCTGTGTATGAAGTCAAACTGACCTTTGAGAACACAGCTGTGATTACTTGATTGTCTTGGTGACAGGTGTCTAGTTTGTAGAAACTGCAAAATTGGCATGGATTACAAAACAGATTCAGCATGAAATCAATCAAAAATATTGCACTTAAAACTCCCAATATGATAATATCCCCAAAAGAAAATAAGCTTTTTACATTCATAAATAGATGAAAAGAAACAAATTTCTACCTGACAGCTCTTACTGTGCAGGGATGATTGTGTTTTCTTGTATCAACATCTTCTATAGTTTTAGTCAGTTGTAGCTGAGATGTCAGCGGGCCTGTATAAACATTTTACCTATATATTAGTGTATTAAAATCTTACCTCTGCGCACACTTTATTTCAGTTTTTCAATATAAAAATTCCTAAATTCACATTCATGATTGAATTTGCTCAGAGAAATTAATCACACCTCTTCCCAATGGAGATGTTCCAGCACCACGCATGGATGCAGCTTGTTATTGCAGTAAGACACCTTTAAATAGACAGTTTTAATCATAAACATGGCCTGGTAATTTCAAATAAAACTTTTAAAATATTAAAAGGGGGCTGAATTGTATTGAATCATACAGCACAGAAGGAGGGCATTCGGCCTTTTGTGGTTTTGTGGACACTCTGAAAGTTACACTCAATTAGTTTCATGCCCCTGCTCTTGTCCCATTCACCTACTTTGTCTCTTTTACAAGTATATTGTTACTACTGAATGAGGAGTGATCGGGGCTCCCCTCTATTGTTGAACTCCCACTTATTCAGTTGCAGCAATGCTTTTTAACTTCTGTTTTAGCATATATCACACTTCAAATATATGTCACTCTGCGCAAATCAAAAAAGAGCCATGATTATTGACTTTCCTTTATCACAAGCACTGAATATTTCTTCTTGTATACTTCATCTTACATTGTGGTTAATGTTAAGAGGCCTGTAAACCACTTGCAGTAGTGAATTTCTTTCACTTATTATTTCTCATCTCCAAACATTACTGATCCTTCATCCTGATTGCTAGAACCAAGGTCATCTCTAACTATTTCATCAATGATATCCTTGATTAACCATACTATCCTTCCACCTATACCGAGCTTCGTCTTCTTCTTAATATTTAGGACCCGACTCCTGTCATTCCTGGCATGTTTTCATAATGGTTATCAGTTCATATTTATTTAACTCAAAAGTGCTATCAATTTGTTTACTACATGAATGCTACGTGCATTCAGATTCAGATATAGAGTCCTTACTTTTGTCTTTTTGTTCTCTTTCTAATATCTAATTTAGATTGGTGGTGTATTCTGAGGTTTATTTTCCTTATTCTTTCTGCCACTCTCTGACCTTCATTTCCGATAATTCTATTTGGCTCACTTGACTCTTCCCTTCAATTTCCAGCTTGATTTCTTACTTCTTACTTGTTTAAAACCCTTTCTACTGCCTTAGTTATACAGTTCGCTAGAACATATATCCCAGCATGATTCAGGTCAGACGATTCCAACAGTACAACTCCAAATTTCCCCAGTATTGATGCCACTGCCTCTGCACTGTGAGATCCAAAAGGGTTAATTTGTTCTGCTGACCTGTAAGAAATTGGATGCCCCAGTGGTAGGATGATATCTTTCTCTGTCTTGCAGGTAGAATGTAAAAAAAAATTACATTGTCATCTCCTATTCAGAATCAATAGGAATATGGTAATTAAAAATCTGACTCCACCCTGCAGTTTAAAAAAAAATGATTTACACCAGATGTTGCCATTAAGGAATGATCTAAATTACATTGTTTCTGGAAATGGTCAAGTCACTGCATTGTGTCTTGAGTGCCATGTGACTATGGGGGAGCGGCTGGGGGTTGTCTTGTGGGCATTACTTACTGTGATGTCAAAAATTTGTATAAAGAAGAACTGGTCCCTTTGTTCAGAGATATCTCTTGACATGGCTTTTGCAAACATTGCAAAGTGGGTTAACGGTTCCTCTAAAGCTTGTACTTGCTTAATACATGTTCACAGAAGTTGGCATATTGCAGTTGCATCAAGTGTGTAAGAATCTCAATAAAAAGAACTTAACAAATGGAACCCACTTTTCCCACACCTGTCTTTCAGCCACATATTTATTTAACTGTTCTTATGAGCCCTCTGCTAATTGCAACCCAGCTCAATGGGACCTATCTCACCATTGTCTGCCAATACACTATTAGAATTTGTTAACCTTATCAATCACAAAATTAACTGTTACTTTTAATGACAATTTTGTTGTGTTTATTAAATGCTGATATCACTTACAAGTTAAAGTTATTTACTTTTAAAATGCATTTAGGGGATGTAGGCTTTCTTGGATGGTCAAACATTGTTGCCCATCTCTAACCTTAAGAACTTGGTGGTGAACTGCCTTCTTGAACCACTGAAATCCAAATGGTAGAGAAATACCATTTGGGTAAGTTTTGAGATAAGACCAATGGGAGAGGATTCTGGGATTTGGGAGCATTGAGAAGAGAGACTTGTGTTGCAAACATCGGTGATGATTCTGGGATTAGGATATAATTGAAGTGTGATTTTTGGAATTTGTGATTATTGAGGGAGAATTCCTGGATCTGGAAGTGAGTGTCAAGATTCAGCATAATTTAACAGCACAGTGACTTTGTGGTTAGTACTAATCCTCACAGCACCAGGGATCTTGGTTCACATATGTTTTTGATAAGGGGCTGAATCCACTACTTTTCATCATTTATATAAATGATTTGGATGTGAGCATAAGAGGTATCGTTAGTAACTTTGTAGATGACACCAAAATTGGAGGTATAATGGATAGTGAAGAAGGTTACCTCAGATTACAACGGGATCTTGATCAGATGGGCCAATGGGCTGAGAAGTGGCAGATGGAGTTTAATTCAGATAAATGTGGGGTGCTGCATTTTGGAAAAGCAAATCTTAGCAGGACTTATACATTTAATGATAAGGTCCGTGGGAGTGTTGCTGAACAAAGAGACCTTGGACTGCAGGTTCATACATCCTTGAAAGTGGAGTCGCAGGTAGATAGGATAGTGAAGAGGGCATTTGGTATGCTTTCCTTTATTGATCAGAGTATTGAGTACAGGCATTGGGAGGTTATGCTGCCGCTGTACAGGACATTGATTAGGCCACTGTTGGAATATTGCATACAATTTGGGTTTTCTTCCTATTGGAAGGATGTTGTGAAACTTGAAAGGGTTCATAAAAGATTCACAAGGATGTTGCTAGGGTTGGAGGATTTGAGCTATAGGGAGAGTTTGAATAAGTTAGGGCTGTTTTCCCTGGAGTGTCGAAGGCTGAGGAGGTTTATAAAATCATGAGGCGTATGGATAGGATAAATAGACAAAGTCTTTTCCCTGGGGTGGGGGAGTCCAGAACTAGAGGGCATAGGTTTAAGGTGAGAGGGGAAAGATATAAAAGAGACCTAAGGGACAACTTTTTCATTCAGAGGGTGGTACGTGTATGGAATGAGCTGCCAGAGGAAGTGGTGGAGGCTAGTACAGTTGCAACATTTAAAAGGTATCTGGATGGGTATATGAATAGGAAAGATTTGGAGGGATATAGGCCGGATGTTGGCAGGTGGGACTAGATTGGTTTGAAATATCTGGTCGACATGGACAAGTTGGAATGAAGGTCTGTTTCCATGCTGTACATCTCTATGACAGCATTACGGCTGTACATAGGGAAGATTTTCCTGGGAATGCATCCAGGGAAGTTATTTGGGTCGGACTCAGAACTAAGAAAGGGACAATCACCTTATTGAGATTGCATTATAGACGCCCCAATACTCAGCGGGAAACTGAGAACAGATTTGTGAGGAGATCTCAGCTATCTGTAAGAGTAATACGGTAGTTAAGGTAAAGAATTTTAATTTTCCAAATATATATTAGGACTGCCAAAGAATTAAGGATTTAGATGGAGAGGAATTTGTTAATTGTGTACAATGAAAAAAAAAGTCAAAACAACAGCAGTTTTAAAAGGGAGAAAAGGAAGCACATGCTGAGTTCAGTGCAGAAGAGAGAGAGAGAGAGAGAAAACTGACACCATAGTGAATCTGCACAGTTACTGCCTTTGCTGTTTGAATTCATGTATCGCTCGACATCGGAGTGCGTCTGGGAAAATTAACAAACAGTGAAACTCATAACTGATACAACTGAGACGTGTATAGTTTTAAGTGTGGACTACAGAAAGTTTGCAGTAGTGAGTAGAGTATTGATATGTTTTTGGAGATATGTCTCTTGATTAAATTTAAAATATAAGCTATGACTATTAATTTAACCTGGAGCAGTGTTTTGTAGAGGAATAAGATGGTGTTATTTTCTGGATATGCACTTCTTGTCAGAGTCACACAGAGATGAGTTAACTCCAGGAAAGGTAAGAGAGGTAGTCAGTTCGTGCTGGAGTCTTCTGTGGGTATCCCCATTTCAAACAAGTATGCTGTTTTGGAAAATGGAGAGGGTGATCAATTCACAGCTGAACGTAGCATGAACAGCCAAGTTTCTGATATTGAGACTGGCTCTAATGTAATGAGGGGTTTGTCAGGTTTCAAGAGATCAATTGGGTTAGGGGACTCGCTAGTCGAGGTACAGACAGACGTTTCTGTGGCTAGCAGCAAAATATCAGAATGGTGTGTTGCTTCCCTGGTGCCAGGATCAAGGATGTCTCAGAGAGGGTGCAGAATGTTTCAAGGGGGAGAGAGGCCAGAAAGAGGTCATAGTCCACATTGGAACCAACGACATAGGAAGGGAAAAGGTTGAGATTCTGAAGGGAGATTACAGAGAGTTAGGCAGGAATTTAAAAAGGTCCTTGAGAGTAGTAATATCTGGATTACTCCTGGTGCTACGAGCTAGTGAAGACAAGAATAGGAGGATAGAGCAGATGAATGCATGGCTGAGGAGCTGATGTATGGGCGAAGGATTCACATTTTTGGATCATTGCAATCTCTTTTGGGTAGAAGTGACCTGTACAAGAAGGACAGATTGCACCTAAATTGGAAAGGGATGAATATTCTGGCAGGGAGATTTACCAGAGCTGCTCGGGAGGATTTAAACGAGTAAGAGAGGGGGGGGGAAAGGGAGATAGTGAGGAAAGAGATCAATCTGAAACTGATACAGTTGAGAACAGAAGCGAGTCAAATAGTCAGGGCAAGCAGGGACAAGGTAGGACTAATAAATTAAACTGCATTTATTTCAATGCAAGGGACCTAACAGGGAAGGCAGATGAACTCAGGGCATGGTTAGGAACATGGGACTGGGATATCATTAGCAATTACAGAAACATGGCTCAGGGATGGGCAGGACTGGTAGCTTAGTGTCCCAGGATACAAATGCTACAGTTAGGATAGAAAGTGAGGCAAGAGAGGAGAGGGAGTGGCATTTTTGATAAGGAATAGCATTACAGCTGTGCTGAGGAAGGATATTCCTGGAAATACATCCAGGGAAGTTATTTGAGTGGAACTGAGAAATAAGAAAGGAATAACCACCTTATTGGGATTGTATTATAGTCCCCTTAATAGTCAGAGGGAAATTGAGAAACAAATTTGTAAGGAGATCTCAGCTATCTGTAAGAATAATAGAGGGGTTATGGTAGGGGATTTTAACTTTCCAAACATAGACTGGGACTGCCATAGTGTTAAGGGTTTAGATGGAGAGGAATTTGTTAAGTGTGTACAAGAAAATTTGCTGATTCAGTATGTGGATGTACCTACTAGAGAAGGTGCAAAACTTGACCTACTCTTGGGAAATAAGGCAGGGCAGGTGACTGAGGTGTCAGTGGGGGGGGGGGGGGGGGCATTTTGGGGCAGGGACCATAATTCAAGTTGTTTTAAAATAGTGCTGGAAAAGGATAGACCAGATCAAAAAGTTGAAGTTCTAAATTGGAGAAACACCAATTTTGATGGGGGGTATTAGGCAAGAACTTTCAAAAGCTAGTTGGATCAGATGTTCGCAGGTAAAGGGAGGCTGGAAAATGAGGAGCCTTCAGATATGAGATAATGAGAATTCAGAGAAAGTATATTCCTGTTAGGGTGAAAGGAAAGGCTACTAGGTATAGGGAATGCTGGATGACTAAAGAAATTGAGGGTTTGGATAAGAAAAAGAAGGAAACATATTTAAGGTATAGATAGGAGAGATCGAGTGAATCCTTACAAGAGTATAAAGGCAGTAGGAGTATACTTAAGAGGGAAATCAGGAGGGTAAAAAGGGGACATGAGATAGCTTTGGCAAATAGAATTAAGGAGAATCCAAAGGGGTTTTACAAATACGTTAAGGACAAAATGGTAACTAGGGAGAAAATAGGGCCCTTCAAAGATCAGCAAGGCAGCCTTTGTGTAGAGCTGCAGAAAATGGGGGAGATACTAAATGAGTATTTTGAATCAGTATTTACTGTGGCAAAGGATATGGAAGATATAGAATGTAGGGAAATAGATGGTGACACCTTGAAAAATGTCCATATTACAGAGGAGGAAGTAATAGATGCCTAGTAACGTATAAAGGTGGATAAATTCCCCAGGACCTGATCAGGTATATCCGAGAACTCTGTGCGAAGCTAGAGGAGTGATTGCTGGGCCTCTTGCTGAGATATCTGTTTCATCTATAGTCACAGGTGAGGTGCTGGAAGACTGGAGGTTGGCTAACATGGTGCCACTGTTTAAGAAGGGTGGTAAGGACAAGCCAGGGAACTATAGACCAGTGAGCCTGATGTCAGTGGTGGGCAAGTTGTTGGAGGGAATCCTGAGGGACAGGACAAATATGTATTTGGAAAGGCAAGGACTGATTAGGGATAGTCAACATGTCTTTGTGCTTGGGAAATCATGTCTCACAAACTGGATTGAGATTTTTGAAGAAGTAACAAAGAGGATTGATGAGTGCAGAGCGGTATATGTGATCTAGATGGACTTCAGTAAGGCGTTCAACAAGGTTCCCCATGGGACACTGGTTAGCAAGGTTAGATCTCAGGAAATACAGGGAGAACTAGCCATTTGGATGCAGAACTGGCTCAAAGGTAGAAGACAGAGGGTGGTGATGGAGGGTTGTTTTTCAGACTAGAGGCCTGTGACCAGTGGAGTGCCACAAGGATCGGTGCTGGGTCGTCTACTTTTCGTTAATTATATAAATGATTTGGATGTGAGCATAAGAGATATGGTTAGTAAATATGCAGATGACACCAAACTTGGAGGTGTAGTGGACAGCGAAGAGGGTTACCTTTGATTACAACAGGATCTTGATCAGATGGGCTAATGGACTGAGAAGTGGCAGATGGAGTTTAATTCAGATAAATGTAAGGTGCTGCATTTTGGGAAAGCAAAGCTTAGCAGGACTTATATACTTAATGGTCTTAGGGAGTGTTGCTGAACAAAGAGACCTTGGAGTGCAGGTTCATAGCTCCTTGAAAGTGGAGTCGCAGGTAGATAGGATAGTGAAGAAGACGTTTGGTATGCTTTCCATTATTGGTCAGAGTATTGGGTACAGGAGTTGGGAGGTCATGCGGCAGCTGTACAGGACATTGATTCGGCCACTGTTGGAATATTGCATGCAATTCTGGTCTCCTTCCTATTGGAAGGATGTTGTGAAATTTGAAAGGGTTCAGAAAAGATTTACAAGGATGTTGCCAGGGTTGGAGGATTTGAGCTATAAGGAGGGGCTGAACAGGCTGGGGCTGTTTTCCCTGTAGCCTCGGAGGTTGAGGGGTGACCTTATCGAGATTTACAAAATTATGAGGGGCATGGATAGGATTAATAGACAGCGTCTTTTCCCTGGGGTGGGGGAGTCCAGAACTAGAGGGCATAGATTTATGGTGAGAGGGGAAAGATATAAAAGAGACCTAAGGGGCAGTTTTTTCATGCAGAGGGTGGTATGTGTATGGAATGAGTTGCCAGAGGAAATGGTGGAGGCTGGTACAGTTACAACATTTAAGAGGCATTTGGATGGGTATATGAATAGGAAGGGTTTGGAGGGATATGGGCCAGGTGCTGGCAGGTGTAACTAAATTGGGTTGGGATATCTGGTCGTCATGAACGGGTTGGATCGAAGGATCTATGTTCTGTGCTGTACATGTCAATTACATTATGACTCTAAGAAAATTTTCTGATTCAGTCAGTGGGTTTACCTACTAGAGAAGGTGCAAAACTTGACCTACCCTTGGGAAATAAGGCAGAGCAGGTGACTGAGGTGTCAGTGGGAGAGCACTTTGGGGCCAGTGAACATAACTCTAATAGTCTTAAAATAGTAATGGCGAAGGACAGACTGGATCTAAAAGTTGAAGTTCTATGTTGGAGGAAGGCCAATTTTGATGTTTTTAGGCAAGAACTTTAAAAAGTTGATTGGGGGCAGATGTTCACAGGTAACGGGACGACTGGAAAATGGGAAGCCTTTAAAAATGAGGCAACAAGAGTCCAGAGACAGTATATTCCTGTTGGGGTGAAAGGCAAGGCTGGTAGGTGTAGGGAATACTGGATGACTAGAGAAATTGAGGTTTGGTTAAGAAAAAGAAGGAAGCATATGTCAGATACAGACAACAGAGATCGTGTGATTCCTTGTAAGAGTATAAAAGCAGTAGAAGTATATTTAAGAGGGAAATCAGGAGGATAAAAAGGGAGCATGAGAAGGCTTTGGCAAACAGGGTTAAGGAGAATCCAAACAAATTCCACAAGTATATTAAGGACAAATGGGTAACTCGGGAGAGAACTGAGTCCCTCAAAGATTAGCAAGGCAGCCTATGTGGGGAAAGAGATGGTGACATCTTGAAAAATGTCCATATAACACAGGTGGTGATGCTGGATGTCTTAAACGCATAAAAGTGGATAAATCACCAGGACCTGATCAGGTGTACCCTAGAACTCTGTGAGAAGTTAGAGAGATGATTGCTGAGTCCCTTGCTGAGATATATGCATCATTGATAGTCACAGGCGAGGTGCTGGAAGACTGGAAGTTGGCTAATATGGTGCCAATATTTAGGAAAGGTGGTAAGGAAAAGTTAGGGAACTATAGACCAGTGAATCTGACATCGGTGATGAGCAAGTTGTTGGAGGGAATCCTGAGGGACAGGACAAAGATGTATTTGGAAAGGCAAGGACTGATTAGGGACAGTCAGCATGGCTCTGTGCATGGGAAATCATGTCTCATGAACTTGATTGAGTTTTTTGAAGAAGTAACAAAGAGGATTGATGAGGGCAGAGCAGTGGACATGATCTATATGGACTTCCGTAAGGCATTCAACAAGTTTGCTCATGGTAGCCTGGTTGGCAAGGCTAGATCTCATGCAACACAGGGAGAACTAGCCATTTGGATACAGAACTGGCTTGAAGTTGGAAGACAGAGGATGGTGGTGGTGGAGGGTTGCCTTTCAGACTGGAGGCCTGTGACCAGTGGTGTGTCACAAGGATCGGTGCTGGGTCCTCTGGTTTATGTCATTTATATAAATGATTTGCATGTGAATGTAGGAGGTATAGTTAGTTAGTTTGCAGATGACACCAAAATTGGAGGTGTACTGGACAGCACAGAAGGACAGCATTGTACTTCAGAGTACAATGGGATCTTGATCAGATGGAGTTTAATTTAGATAAAAATGAGGTGCTGTTTTGGAAAGGCAAATCTGAGCAGGACTTAAGGTCCTGGGGAATGTTGTTGAACAAAGAGACCTTGGAGTGCAGGTTCATAGTTTCTTGAAAGTGGAATCTCAGGAAGATAGGATAGTGAAGAAGGCATTTGGTATGCTTTCCTTTATTGGTCAGAGTATTGAGTATAGGAGTTGGGAGGTCATATTGCAACTCTACAGGACATTGCTTAGGCCACTTTTGGAATATTGCGTGCAATTCTGGTCTCCCTCCTATCAGAAGGATGTTGTGAAAATTGAAAAAGGTTCAGAAAAGATTTCCAAGGATGTTGCCAGCGTTGGAGATTTGAGCTTTAGGGAGAGGCTGACTAGGGTGGGACTGTGTTCCCTGGAGTCTTGGAGGCTGAGGGGGGTGACCTTTTAGAGGTTTATAAAATCATGAGGGGCATGGATAAGATAAATAGACAAGGTCAAGATTTGAGTGGCGCTGGAAAGGCACAGCAGGTCAGGTGGCATCCAAGGAGCAGGAGCTGGCAAAAGCCCTTCATCAGGATTGAGGCTGGGAGCCTTAGGGGTGGAGAGATAAATTGGAGGGGGGTGGGGCTGGGGAGAAGGTGACTGCACTCTCAGCTACCTTCTCCCCAGCCTCACCATCCTTCCATTTATCTCTCTACCCCTAAGGCTTCCAGCCTTATTCCTGATGAAAGGCTTTTGCCCGAAACATCGATTTGCTCCTCGGATGCTGTTGACCTGCTGAGCTGTTACAGCACCACTCTAATCTTGACTCTAATCTCTAGCATCTGCAGTACCCACTTTTGCCTGAATAATTAAGGTCTTTTCTCTGGGGTGGGAGAGTTCAGAACTAGAAAGCACGGGTTTAAGTTGAGAGGGGAAACATTTAAAAGGGACCTAAGGGGCAACATTTTTGCACAGAGGGTGGTGCATGTATGGAATGAGCTGCCAGAGGAAGTGATGGAAGATGGTACAATTACAACATTTAAAAGGCATCTGGATGGGTAGTTGAATAGGAAGGGTTTAGAGGGATTTGGGCCCAGTGCTGACTAATGGGACTAGATTAGGCTAGGATATCTGGTTGGCATGGACGAGTGGACCGAAGGATCTGTTTCCATGCTGCACATCTCTATGACTCTCTGACTCTAATTTCAGCCTCTAACAACTGTATGTGTGGAGTTTGCACATTCTCCCTTGTCTATATGGGTTTTCTCCCACAGTCCAAAGATGTGCAGGTTAGGTGGATTGGCCATGTTAAGTTGCCCATGTTGTCCATGTTATGTTGTCCAGGGTTGTGCAGGATCGATAGAAATGCAGGGTTACATGTATAGGGTTGGGGGCGGTGGGGGGATGCTGGGCCTGGCTGGGAGGCTGTTGGACAGTTGATGTGGACTTGATGGACCAAATGACCTATTTCTATATGGTAAGGATTCTATGATAATTGAAGAGGGAGCACTGGAGTATTGTGGAGCAAACAGTCTAGCAGTATTTGACTACAATCAAACAAAATGACAAGTCTAACAACCTGTGAGAGAGGGGAACCAATAGGATGGGTCTAGAAGTACTGGTGGCCTTTTATGAACTATTGGGTGCAAACTCATCATCATCCTTCCTAACTCATCAACATTGCCTTTGGGTTTCCTGCTATTTCTTCCATCATTTGTCAGTGTTTACTTTCTTATTGTTAACAAGGCCGAAAACTTATGTTAGATTCTTTAAAAGTATTGGACAGAAAATCATAAGCTAGTCTACAAAAGATCCTGATATGCACATTTTTCACAAACACTTCTAGCAGATATTGCTGTGTGTTGGACATAACGGAGAATTACATTTTTAATAAATGAAAGAAATACCTAACATATCTGAATATACTTTGACTTTTTTCAAAGATACTTTGGCACACCTATCAAATCTTTTTGGTGTGGAGATTGTATGGTGGGAAATTACGCAAAATGTTATGCTCAGATATAACATTACTGAAAGTTCTCATCAGCGGCTTTCTGGTATTAATATCTGGGTGAGGCCCATACCTTTGAAACATGCTAAGGCCTTAAAGTAAAATTTTAAAATAAATGTATTAAAAAGACAAAGTAAATGTTTTTGTACTATTTAAATATTCTTCATTTTCTTTAAAATCGTTTGTTTAGATGTATAAAATTTCAATTACTTCGAAATAAAAATGGAAGCCAGGAGCTTTACGAAATTATCATTAGGGGTGATTTAATTGGTGCATCAATATACTGTCTTGGGAAAAGTTTACGCACACTTTACTCATTTTCAAATACTGACATAAAGCTATTCATTATAATGTGCTGGCATATGTTTTATTTTGATCTCAAATCATAATAATGCAAAACTGCTTTATGTTTGTCATACAGGCACTTGGAAAGAATCTACTTTTGCATTTAGTTTTCTCCAGTCTCCTGGATCTCCAATCTTGTCCTCTTGCATGCTCTCTTAGTAAGGACTTCTATTATGGCACTTGTAGTCCAAAGTTCTTTATTTTCTTTAAAGCAGTTAGATGACATATTTACACAACAAATATCAGCAAATCTGTTGTTATTTTAAAATATGGTTATTTCAAGCATTTCTTTGTTTACACTTGAATGTTGTTTGATTTGATATTTTTAGATGCTTTCAAAATTACATGTTTTTGCATATGAATTCTATAGTCCCCAACAAAATCAAAATTTAAAAGTCAGTAGTCAGATGATCCAAATAAATATTTTGGCAAAGTTAGTGTTCTGTTGCAGGAAGTAAAATTTGTTTAGAAGATCATTTATAATCTGTTACTTGTGCAAATTGCAGCTTGAATTCTTGCTTAAATTGTGAATCTTTAACTATTAGAAACATTGATAGATTTAATTGTTCTATCTCAGAATATTGACAATATTGTCAAAACCACTGAATGTATATCTATATTTTTTATTATCTCTTAAAGAACAAGATTTTCCAATTCCCTATTTATTAATTTTGGCACAGAATGATTGCAGCACAGAGGAAGGCACTTTGGTCTGTAGTGTCTGTGTTGGCTCCCTGAAGGAACAGTTGTCACTCACTGCCATCTTCCCATGGTCCTGCACATTGTTCCTTTTCAGAAAATAATCAAATTTCCTCCAATGCCTGAATTGAACCTGTGATCATCACACTTTCAAGTAGTGCATTCCATGTCCTAACCACTTTTTTCTGTGTGAATTTCTGCTTTTCTCATGTCACTGGTGATTTAGTTGGTAATGACCTGACACCTGCACTCTCTTTCTCTTTATCCTCTCACCAGTGGGAACAGTTTTTCCCTATCTAATGTGTTGAGCCCCTCATGATTTTGAATAACTCTATCAAATGTCCTCTCAATCTTCTCTTCAAGGGAAACCATTTCAGCTTCTCTAATCTATCTACGTAACCAAAGTTCATCATTCATGAAACTATTCTTATGTATCTTTTTTGCCACCTCTTCAATGCCTTTTTGTTTATCCTCAAGTGTACACTCAAGTCTAGATGTACTCCAGTTGAAGCTAAACCAGAGTTCTATAACATAACTTTATAAACTATAGTTTGCAGTTCTGTGCTTGTAACTTTAATAGTCTGTCTTGAAGTTCTAATACTTCTCAGAACCAATAAATTCTGCTTCTAAGAAAATAAGCATTTTAAGATGTCATTAAAATTTTAACAGTCATAAGAAAATAATAGCACTGATCATATGCAGGTAAATGTGCCCCACTGCCTTATCAATAACAATAAGATGAATGTTTGATCCACAGCTGTTGATCAGAACACCAGGAATAGTTCTTGCTTTTCTTTTGAATTATGCCTTGGGATCTGAATTGGTAAAAGCAGGCCATGATTTGATCTCATCTAAAATAGAGCACCAGTGGAAATGCAAGATCCTGTAGGTACTGAGCATGGGTGTCAGTACAGATGAAATGCCAAATCCTGGAGTAGGGCTTGAAGCCACAACATTGAGTTAGATAGAGAGAATGTTGCCAATTGATGCAAACCAGTACTTATAAAGGGACACTACTGTCAGTTTTGTGAATGCTCATATTCAGCGGCCCCAAGGTTCCCTCTCTCCTCAATTTGAATATATGATTGAAAAATAAAAGTGGTGACTATATTTCAAACATACTCGATTGACTGTAAAACTATTTAGGTCATGAACGGTGCTATTTAAATGTATGTCTACTTATGGTATAGTACAATGTATCATACACATTGTTCGGTTAGGCTGTTTAAGGCTGTAATTAATTGAAGGTCGACAATTAAGCATGAAGCTGCTGGGGAGGGGTATAAATTAGAAATTATTTAAGCGAAAAATAGTGACTGATGTGATTGATGAGCCATTAAATTCGCAATCCTGCAATTTCTTAGTCTGATACATTTTACATATGAAAATTGTCATTTACATAAACTCAGGCTAAATTTGAATTAATAGCACACTAAAATATATATCTACCTTCAGTCCATATTAACAAAATGTTTTTAAATGATTTAAAATAATGAAAAAATTCAATTCTGTTCCCATTGATCCATCATATTTAACTTGTATCAAATACATATCACATGAAACATTTGAAATACTCTGCACGAAACTCAACATAGCTACAATTATTTCGGAGACAAAATGAGTAAATCACATGCTGGAGATGTGATTAACTTCTATGTTGTTGGCAACATAGTATATTTATGTTATGCATTAGCCAACTAATGTGTGGCTTAGGTAGCACCGGAAAACAAAATGTGATGATTTAAAAATTAAACGTGAATTAATGTATTCGAGGTTCTAATAGATTTGAAGTTAAATATTTACTGTTCGCGCCTGAAATTTCGGCCAATGAAAATGGTTACAGCAAATTAGAAGACATCCTCTGTGCCAAATGGCTGCACAATGAGATAAACAGTACTCAAGGTAGAGTCGTAAAGTCATAGAGACGTACAGCATGGAAACAGACCCTTCGGCCCAAACCGTCCATGCGGACCAGATATCCCAACCCAATCTAGTTACCTGTCAGCACCTGGCCCATGTCCCTCCAAATCTTTCCTATTCATATACCCATCCAAATATCTCCTTAAATGTTGCAGTTGTACCAGCCTCCACCACATCGTCTGGCAGCTCATTCCATACACGTACCACCCTCTGTGTGAAAAAGTTGCCCCTTAGGTCTCTTTTATATCTTTCCCCTCTCACCATAAACCTATGCCGTCTAGTTCTGGACTCCCCGACCCCAGGGAAAACACTTTGTCTATTTATCCTATCCATGCCCCTCATAATTTTGTAAACCTCTAGAAGGTCACCCCTCAGCCTCCGACGCTCCAGGGAAAACAGCCCCAGCCTGTTCAGGCTCTCCCAAAAGCTCAAATCCTCCTACCCTGGCAACATCCTTGTAAATCTTTTCTGAACCCTTTCAAGTTTTACAACATCTTTCCGATAGGAAAGAGACCAGAATTGCAAGCAGTATTCCGACAGTGGCCTAACCAATGTCCTGTACAGCCGCAACATGACCTCCCAACTCCTGTACTCAATACTCTGACCAATAAAGGAAAGCATACCAAACGCCGCCTTCACTATCCTATCTACCTGCAACTCCACTTTCAAGGAGCTATGAACCTGCTCTCCAAGGTCTCCCCGCTCAGCAACAGTCCCCAGGACCCAAATATTAAGTGTATAAGTCCTGCTAAGATTTGCTTTCCACCTTGCACTTATCTGAATTAAACTCCACCTGCCACTTCTCAGCCCATTGGCTCATCTGGTCCAGATCCTGTTGTAATCTGAGGTAACGCTCTTTGCTGTCCACTACACCTCCAATTTTGGTGTCATCTGCAAACTTACTAACTGTACCTCTTATGCTCGCATCCAAATCATTTATGTAAATGACAAAAAGTAGAGGACCCAGCAGCGATCCTTGTGGCACTCCACTGATCACAGGCCTCCAGTCTGAAAAACAACCCTCCACCATCACCCTCTGTCTTCTACCTTTGAGCCAATTCTGTATCCAAATGGCTAGTTCTCCCTGTATTCCATGAGATCTAACTTTGCTAATCAGTCTCCCATGGGGAACCTTGTCGAACGCCTAACTGAAGTCCATATAGATCACATCTACTGCTCTGCCCTCATCAATCTTCTTTGTTACTTCAAAAAACTCAATCAAGTTTGTGAGACATGATTTTCTACACACAAAGCCATGTTGACTATCCCTAATCAGTCTTTGCCTTTCCAAATATATGTATATCCTGTCCCTCAGGATTCCCTCTGACAACTTGCCCATCACTAACATCAGGCTCACCAGTCTATAGTTCCCTGGCTTGTCTTTACCGCCCTTCTTAAACAGTGGCAACACTTTTGCCAACTTCCAGTCTTCCGGCACCTCACCTGTGACTATCAATGATACAAATATCTAAGCAAGAGGCCCAGCAATCACTTCTCTAGCTTCCCACAGAGTTCTCGGGTACACCTGATCAGGTCCTGGGATTTATCCACCTTTAACCATTTCAAGACATCCAGCACTTCATCCTCTGTAATCTGGACATTTTGCAAGATGTCACCATCTATTTCCCTCCAGTCTATATCTTCCATATCCTTTTCCACAGTAAATACTGATGCAAAATATTCATTTAGTAATCTCCCATTTTCTGTGGCTCCACACAAAAGCTGCCTTGCTGATCTTTGAGGGGCCCTATTCTCTCCCTAGTTACCCTTTTGTCCTTAATATATTTGTAAAAGCCTTTTGGATTCTCCTTAATTTTATTTACTTAGAAATCTTGTTTTTACTTTCGATGGAAATTTACTGAAGGCGCAAATTAGATTGCAATGTAGTCTTTGTACATTCTATCTCCGTCTTGCTGCAATCTGCATTTGATATTTTAAAAAAAACAAAACTGTGGATGCTGGAAATGCGAAACAAAGCAGAAAGTACAAGAAGTTGTTCGTGAGAAGAGTTGAGTCACGAGTAGAAAAGTTAGCTCTTTTTCCGCTACTGTGGCTGCCAGACCTGTCGAGTTTCTCTGGCATTTTCTGTTGTTACCACAATCTGAACGGTAAAACGAGTGTCTGCTTGGTTTGTGATAACTGTTACTAACTAGCTGAATACACACATCCAGCTATGGTGGTGCAGTGTAAGATATTTCTGAAATGATTACTGCTGGTGAATGTTGTAATGTCCTTTCACAGACTGGAGATGGAGTCACAGCTAAAGAAAGCATCTCTCTGAAACGTGTGGCTGTGGTGGAGGATTTTTTCGACATCATTTATTCTATGCACGTGGAAACAGGAACGGAGACTGCGAAGACGGCAAAACACGCCGGACAGAAGCGGACTTACAAAGCGGTGAGCAAACCCTTCAAGAATTATTGTATTCAAATGAATGTTCCCGTAGTCCCGCAGATGCAGTTCTGGGTTATTTTACTCATTTTATATATTGTTTGCTACATTATTGCAGTATACCTGAAAGGAATCAAGCGTTTAATGGCTTTGAAACATTCCCGAACACTATATGATTTCTAAATAAAAACCGAAAGAACGGTGGATACTGTAAACTAGAAACAAAGAAGTTGTTGGAAAAGATCTGGCAACGTCGGTGAAGAGAAATCAGAGTTAACGTTTTGTGACTTTTCCTCAGAACTATATAATTTATGTCGCATTTGGTAACATTAATATTGAAACCTTATTGTCATAATTAACTACAAAACCAATTTAAACATTTTCATATTAGCTTTATTCAAACTGTGCGCCTAGTCAGATGTACTGACTTGAGGCAGGACGTCACGTCAGCTCTGATGAAGAGTCATCTAGAGTTAGCTCCAGGGATGCTGCCTGACCCAGCAATTTTTCTGTTATCAGTACAGATTCCAGCATCTGTAGTAATTTGCTCCTCCTTTCCCACTTAGAAGGCGGGAGAGAAACTACATTGCCACGAATGTCTTGATATATGCACTGTTGCTGTTCCTTTAAAATACACCAATCTGAGCAACAAATACGAAAGCGCTTCTTGTTATAATACAAACTAAAATAATTGAATTTCTTCACACCATATTCAGAGTCTATCCTATCATTGATTCGGAGTTTAGCATTTTATGAACAGAAATTACATTACGTTGTAAAATTGCTGGCTGAGCTGGTAGATTTGTCCTCCGATGTTTTGTCACCATATTAAGTAATATCATTAGTAAACCTTAGATGAATATAGATTTGGATCCCATTTACTGATCTCTCAGAAACAGAACCGAAAATGATATCACGTACCACAATAAACCAAGACACACAAATAGCAAGCGGGACAGAACACTTAAGCTTCACCAGACTCTCACTGATGATGTTACCTAGCATGGTGAGGAAACATCTGAGAACAAATCTACCAGCTCAGCAAGCAAATTTACAACCTGATCCACAACCTGAGTTACAAATCTTCTCCAAAATTGCAGAAATCACATTAGTTAAAGTCCTGCCATTCGTGGATGTTTTTTTTTCCTGGAAACCCAGCCAATACTGAATTCACAGAAGGTGAATGTATTTTATAACAGAAGTTGGTTGAATAGGTTCTGACAACCCAACATTTTATGTATAGTAGATAACAGAAGATAAAATTCAATGGATTTTCTACTGAGAAATAGTGTGGTAAATGAGTAATGTATAATCGACAATCATAAGGCTGTCTGGCAGAAGGCTAGAGGTAAGGTTGGATGTTTACTGGAAGGTGGAGAGTATGGGAGAGGTGTAGATGTTGACATAGCAATAAATTTTTTATAAATGTATGTTTTGACGGATTTGCCTTTTGTTTTGTAGTTTGTAAAGTTCTAGATGCGAAGCAAAACCAGTGTTAGCCACTCTGCTTTCCATGCTTTTTAAAATTATAGTTGCTTTTTTCCCCAATTGTTCAGCTACTTTCATGGGGCCAGCCATAGTCTATGCTGAATGTGGCTGCAACCCCTTCTCGCTCATACTCATTCACAATCTAACAGGACTGCACTATACAGTATACCTAATCTCTGGAAATCATTACAATGAGGTAGGGCCCACGTGCAAAATGGCAGCAGTTGCGTGGTATGCACTCAGTGCTGGAAGTACAGTTTCAGCGCATCATCAACACATCTTATGGCTGAATCGTACTTTTCCTGGCTAAGTTCAAGTTGTGTCAAGTTTTTTGGAGGGCTTGATGCCACAAACCATCTAACTAAACTCGCCTCACAAATTACCTACAACGCTTCTATGGTTTCTTTCTTATTTGTCTTCAGCCCCAACTTACCATGTGCCATTCCTAGAAATAACTCGCCACCTTGGATATTCTGGCATTAACTGGCATCCCTGGCACCTATGCCATCTTTAAAAGTCCACTGTGCACCTGGTAAAGCACTGTTTGTCCGGGGCCACCTTGCACAGTTACTGACATTTGCCCTGGACATGGCAGAAGGAGAAACTGGCATCCCACTTTACAGGCTGGGTCCTGAAGATTATGCTGGACAGGATGCTGCTATCTCAGGACTTCCTTCTCCCTCCAACAACAGCATGCCATGATCCTTCCAGCCTGGTTCAAGTCTGTCACGCGTGGTAAAACAGTCTCATCTGTTTTAGGAATGCCCAGCATTGTAGGAAGAAGGTAAATGACCCCCACTCCTCTAGTATATGTTCAACCATCTTGTCTCTGCTTTGTCATACTTACTATCTCTCCCACTGCATTCCCACCAAGATTCATTATCTACCACTCTCACTATTCCCTTTAACATCTTTCCAATTGCTCTCTCTCAACCCAATCTATGACACTACTCACTCAGTATGTCCTCTGTGCTACCCCTTCACTCATTCAGGACACCTCATCACATGCACCACCAGTAATTGGTGTGGCACCCTGTTGCATCTCCAGTAATACTGCCGCACTGTCATTCCATGAGGAAAAAAGCCCACATTAGGGGAGAAAGACAGTCAAGATGGGTGGTGTGCTGCTCATCACTTGGCTCCTGGGGAAGCTGATCCTGATTCTGACACTCTAATGAGGCCTGGACTACTATTAGAGGATGCTTTTAACTTACTGTCTGGGAACCTGTGAACACAAGCTATTTCTCTGATGGAGGCCTGCTGACAATTATGACAAGTTTTTTGGTTTTGTGTTTCCACTAAATGGCATGGCAAGACAGCAGTAATATGAGCGTGGTGTTTTGCGTTGAGAGGGCAATGTGCAAAACACCAAGGGAAGACCTGGATGAGATATAGCTCAAGCTGTTGAGAGAGGTAAAGGAAGAAATATCAGGGGTCCTGGCAGTAATTTTCAAATCCTCTCTGACCACAGGTGAGGTGCCAGAGAACTGGAGGACTTCTAATGATGTCCCATTATTAAAAATTGAAGGGAGGGACAACCCAAGAAATTATAGGACAGTAAGTATAAATTTAGTACTGGGGAAGTTACTTGAAAAAAGAACTGAGTAACAGAATACATCTGCACTTGGAGAAGTGTGGATAGTCATCAAGCATTTGTTAAGGCAAAGTCAAACTTTATAAATTTGATTAAATTATTTGAGGAGATAACAAGGGCTGTTGATGTGGGTAATGCATTTGATGTATTTGACGTGATCTGGTCTATCATGGCAAACCAGTTAATAAGATAAGTGCCTATGGTATCCAAAGTGAACTGGCATGTTGGCCAAAACTGGCTGAGAGGCAAGAGTAGTGGACGATGATGGAGAGAGATTTCTGTGACAAGAAGTCTGTTTCCAGTGGAATTCTGCAGGCCTTTGTGCTGTATCCCTTCTGTTTGTAGTGTCCATTAGTTACTTGGACTTAATTGTAGAGGGTATGAGGGTGACATGAAAATTGGTGGGATGGTCGATAGTGAGGAAGATAGGCATTATGTGCAGGACGATATTGATAGATTGGTCAGTTGGGCAGAACAATGATAAATGGTATTCAATCCACAAAAGTGTGAGACATTACACAAGGCAGGGACCACACGGTGAATTATCTTGGTGTGCATACCCACAGATCTCTGAAGGTAGCAAAGCAGTTAGGCAAGGTACTTAAGAAGACCTATTAGCTGAGGTGCAGGATAGATGAGCAAGTAGATCAGTAGGTAGCCAGAGGATTGGGGAATCTTTAAAAACCAGCAGAGCATAACTAAAAAAGGAATAGTGGGGAATATGAAATATGAGTGAGCTAGCTAGTAATATAAAAGAAGATTGCAAGAGCTTTTGTTAGCTATCTAAACAGTAATCAGGAAAATTTGCATAATTTTTCATAATGGAAGACACCAGTAAATACCAGTACTTCATCTTGAAGGGGTAGAGATGAGTAGTGGCCATCTCTAAGGAAGCTGAAAGGTTTGAAGATGGTTAAAACACCTGGACCACAGAGTTGTCCAGCATGGAAACAGACCCTTTGGTCCAATTTGTTCATGCTGACCAGATATCCAAAATTAATTTAGTCTCATTTCCCAGTATTTGTTCCATATTCCTCAAACCCCTTCCTATTCAAATAGCCATATGGATGCCTTTTAAATGTTATAATTGTACCAGCCTCCACCACTTCCTCTCTGGCAGCTCATTCCATACTTAATACCACTCTCTGCATGAATAAGTTGCCCCTGAGGTCACATTTAAATCTTTCCCCCCCCCTCACCTTCAATCTAAGCCTTCTAGTTTTAGACTGCTCTCCCTTGGGAGAAAGGCCTTAGCTATTTACCTATCCATGCCACTCATGATTTTATAAACCTTCTTAAGAACATAAGAAATGGGAGCATGAGTAGACCACCTGGCCCATCAAACCTGCTTTACCATTCCATAAGATCATGGCTGATCTTTTTGTGGACTCTGCGACATTCACCTACCTGCTCACAATAACATTTAATTTCTTTACTATTCAAAAATCTATCTACCTTTGCCTTAAAAAATTCAACAAGGTAGCCTCAACTGCTTCTCTGGGGAGGGAATTCCACGAATTCACAACACTTTTGGTGAAGAAGTTCCTCTCAACTCAATCCTGAATCTGCTCCCCCTTATGTTGAGACTACACTCCTGAACCCTAGTTTCACCCACCAGTGGAAACAACCTTACTGCTTCGATCTTATCTATTCCCTTCATAATTATGTGTTTCTATAAGATCACCCCTCATTCTTCTAAATTTCAATAAGCACAGTCCCAGTCTCCTCAATCTCTCCCGGTAAGTCAATTGGGAAGTAGTGACCATAATACAATAAGCTTCAATCTGCAATTTGAGAGGGAAAGGGTACAATCGGAAGTGACAATATTTCTGTTGAATAAAGGGAACTATGGAGCTATGAGGGAGGAGCTGGCCAAAGTTCAATGGTGCAATACCTTAGCAGGGATGACAGTGGAGGAACAATGGCAGATATTTCTATGTATAATGCAGAAGATGCTGGATCAGTTCATTCCAAAAAGGAAGAAAGATCCTAGGAGGAGGTATGGGTGGCCATGGCTGACGAGGGAAGTTAAGAAACATTTAAAGTTAAAAGAGAAAAAGTACAACATGGCAAAGGTAAGTGGGAAAACGGAGGACTGGGAAGCTTTTAAAGAACAACAGAGGATTACGAAGAAGGAAATATGCAGAGAAAAAATGAGGTACGAAGGTAAACTGGCCAAAAATATAAAGGAGGATAGTAAAAGCTTTTTTAGGTATGTGAAAGGCAAAAAAATGGTTAAGACTAAAATTGGGCTCTTGAAGACAGAAACAGGGGAACAAAGAAATGGCAGAAAAATTAATTGGTACTTCAGATCTGTGTTCACTGGGGAAGACACAAGCAATCTCCCTGAGGTAACAGTGGCTGAAGGACCTGAACTTAAGGGAATTTATATTTGCCAGGAATTGGTGTTGGAGAGACTGTTAGGTCTGAAGGTTGATAAGTCCCCGGGGCCTGATGGTACTGAAGGAGGTGGCTCGAGAAATCGTGGATGCGTTGGTGAGTATTTTCCAGAGTTCGATAGATTCGGGATCAGTTCCTGCGGATTGGAGGGTGGCTAATGATGTCCCACTTTTTAAGAAAGGTGGGAGAGAGAAAGCAGGAAATTATAGGCCAGTCAGTCTGACCTCAGTGGTGGGAAAGATGCTGGAGTCTATTATAAAGGATGAAATTACGACACACCTGGATAGTAGTAACAGGACAGGTCAGAGTCAGCATGGATTTATGAAGGGGAAATCATGCTCGACTAATCTTCTGGAATTTTTTGAGGATGTAACTCTGAAGATGGATGAGGGAGATCCAGTAGATGTAGTGTACCTGGACTTTCAGAAAGCTTTTGATAAAGTCCCACATAGGAGGTTAGTGAGCAAAATTAGGGCGCATGGCATTGGGGGCAAAGTACTAACTTGGATTGAAAGTTGGTTGGCTGATAGGAAACAAAGAGTAGTGATAAACGGCTCTATTTCGGAATGGCAGGCAGTGACCAGCGGGGTAGCGCAGGAATCAGTGCTGGGACCGCAGCTTTTTACAATATATGTTAATGATATAGAAGATGGTATTAGTAATAACATTAGCAAATTTGCTGATGATACTAAGCTGAGTGGCAGGGTGAAATGTGAGGAGGATGTTAGGAGATTACAGGGTGACCTGGATAGGTTAGGTGAGTGGTCAGATGCATGGCAGATGCAGTTTAATGTGGATATAATGTGTTATAATGTGGATCCACTTTGTTGGCAAGAACAGGAAGGCAGATTACTACCTAAATGGAATTAATTTAGGTAAAGGGGCAGTACAAAGAGATCTGGGTGTTCTTGTACACCAGTCAATGAAGGTAAGCATGCAGGTATAGCAGGTAGTGAAGAAGGCTAATAGTGTGCTGGCCTTCATAACAAGAGGGATTGAGTATAGAAGCAAAGAGGCTCTTCTGCAGCTGTACAGGGCCCTGGTGAGACCACACCTGGAGTACTGTGTGCAGTTCTGGTCTCCAAATTTGAGGAAGGACATTCTGGCTATTGAGGGAGTGCAGCGTAGGTTCACAAGGTCAATTCCTGGAATGGCGGGACTACCTTACGCTGAAAGACTGGAGCGACTGGGCTTGTATACCCTTGAGGAGAAAGTGAGGACTGCAGATGCTGGAGATCAGAGCTGAAAATGTGTTGCTGGAAAAGCGCAGCAGGTCAGACGGCATCCAAGGAGCAGGAGAATCAACGTTTGGGCCCCTCCCCCAAGTCCCTCCTCCCTACCTTTTATCTTAGCCTGCTTGGCACACTTTCCTCATTCCTGAAGAAGGGCTCATACCTGAAATGTCGATTCTCCTGCTCCTTGGATGCTGCCTGATCTGCTGCACTTTTCCAGAAACACATTTTCAGCTTGTATACCCTTGAGTTTAGAAGACTGAGAGGGGATATGATTGAGACATATAAGATTATTAAAGGGTTGGACACTCTGGAGGCAGGAAACATGTTTCAGCTGATGGGTGAGTGCGAACCAGAGGACACAGCTTAAAAATATGGGGTAGACCATTTAGGACAGAGATGAGGAGAAACTTCTTCACCCAGAGAATGGTGGCTGTGTGGAATGCTCTCCCCCAGAGGGCAGTGGAGGCCCAGGCTCTGGATTCATTTAAGAAAGAATTGGGCAGAGCGCTCAAGGATAGTGGAATCAAGGGTTATGGAGATAAGGCAGGAACAGGATACTGATTAAGGATGATCAGCCATGATTATATCGAATGGTGGTGTAGGCTCTAAGGGTAGAATGGCCTACTCCTGCACCTATTGTCTATTGTCTATCTATTATCTATTGTCTCTCAATTACGGAATCAACCCAGTGGACCTCCTCTGCCACCCTGCAAATATATCCTTTCTCAAATAAGGAGATCAAAACTGTACTTCAAATGTGCCCTTACCAGAAGCCTAAATAGTTGGTGCACAACCTCTCTATTTGTAAGCTCCATTCCACTAGCAATGAGGACGGTCTTCAATTTGCCACCTTAATTACATGCTGCACATTCAAACCAACATTTTGTGACTCATGCACAAGGACACTCAGGTTCCCCTGCACAGTAGCATGCTGCTAGGTCACCCCACAGCCTCCAATACTCCAGGGAAAATAGTCCCAGTCTATTCAGTCTCTCCCTGTAGCCCATACCCTCCAACACTGGCAACATTCTTGTAAATCTTTTCTGCATCCTTTCATGTTTAACAAGGTATTTGCTAAAGCAGAGAGACCAGAATTGAATGCAGTATTCCAAAGGTGGCCTAACCAATGCCTGTACAGTTGCAACATGACATTCCAACTCCTATACTCAATGCACTGACCAATAGTACAAGATAAAATAGGGTAAGTCAGCACGGCTTCGAGAAGGGATAGTCATGCCTGAAGGAGGTAACAAGCAAATCAGACAAGAGAGAGCCAGTGGATGTGATCTATTTGGATTTCCAGAAGACCTTTGACAAGGTGCTGCATAAGAGGCTGCTGAATAAGTTAAGAGCCCATGATGTTTGAGGCATGGTACTGGCATGGACAGAGGGTTGACTGATTGGCAGAAGGCAGATAATATGGCTAAAGGGGTCTTTTTCAGGATGGCAGCCAGTGACTAGTGGAGTTCTACAGGTTAGGACCAGAAATATTTACATTATATATTAGCTATCTTGACAAAGGAACTGAGGGCATTGTTGCTAAGTTTGCAGATGACACAAAGATTGGTGGAGGGGCAGGTCATGTTGAGGAAGCAGGGAGGCTGCAGAAGAACTTGGATAGGCTAGGAGAGTGGGAAAGAAGTGGCAGATAGAATACAAAATGGGAAAACGTGAGGCTTTGTATTTTAGTAGAAAGAATAGAGGCATAGACTATTTTTTTAAATTGGGAGAGGCTTTGGAAATCTGAAGCACAAAGGGAATTAGAAGTCCTAGTTCAGATTCTCTTCAGGTTAACACATGCACTTTCAGTTGGTAGTTGGAAAGGTAAATGCACTGTTAGCATTCGTTTCAAGACGGTTAGAATACAAAAGCAGAAATGTAGTGCTAAGTCTGTATATGGCTGTACTCAGACTGTATTTGGAATAATCAGAGCAGTTTGGGCCCTATATCAAAGCAAGTATGAACTTGCTTCAGAGGGTGTCCAGAGGAGGTTTACAAGAATGATCCTGGGGATGAAGGGCTTGTCATATGGGGAGCAGTTGAGGTCTCTGGGTCTGTACTTGATGGATTTTAGAAGGGTAATGAAGGATCTGATTGAAACTTACAGGATACTGAGAGACAAAACTTGACCTACTCTTGGGAAATAAGGCAGGGCAAGTAACTGAGGTGTCAGTGGGCCAGCCACCATAATTCTATTAGTTTTAAAATAGTGATGGAAAAGGAGAGACCAGATCTAAAAGTTGACGTTCTAAATTGGAGGATGGATAATTTTGATGGTATTAGGCGGGAATTTTCAAAAGCTGATTGGGGGCAGACGTTCGCAGACAGACGGCTGGAAAATGGGAAGCCTTCAGAAATGGGATGACGAGATCCAAAGACAGTATGTTCCTGTTAGGCTGAAAGGAAAGACTGGTAGGTGTAGGGAATGTTGGATGTCACAAAGCTAGTCCCTTTTTTCGAAAAGCTGTTCCTTTTCTCAAGGATACTGTGTCCTTGGTTTTTCTCAGAGGGGTCATAAACCAGCTCCCGGCTCAGAGGTGACTAAGCTTCATACAGAGACTAATGGGTATTGAGAGGCTTTTTTGTTTATATGTAAACACATGAGACTTCAGACCAAAGTGGTCATGTTTTAGAAGTGACCTGTACAATGAAAGAAGAGTGGTCAGCTCTCTAGCTGAGCAGTTCAGTCCAGAACTAGTTAGGAGTTCAGCTGTGGACTGTGTGAACAGGCTGCAAAAACTCTCTCCTTCTGCCCTTCTAATGTCAACCTGTAAGCATTTGTTCCATTTTTACTGTTTTTTTAAGGAGGTTTGCTTATTAGGACTGTTGTGTGCATTCAGAACTGCATAATTAAGTCTAGTTTGGATAGAATGAGTTCTGTAGGGATTCTTTGTGTTTCATAGTGTAAATTTGTGAATACATTTTTGTCTATTTTAAAACCTGGTAGTCAACGTAGCTAACTTACTCCAGGTAATTTTCACAGTACACTCACCGAAACAAATTGCAAAGTTATGGTCTGGGCCGCCTGCTTAAGAATGTTTTCAATGGTCTGGCCTAGTCCATAACAGATTGGGGGCGCTTTGCAGGATTTCAAACAGCGAATGATAGTTGCTAGTGTCTGTATTTTGGGTGTTGCTTTGGTTGGGTAGACAAAGCTTGGGATAGTAATAGCTCTTTCAGTCACCAAACATTTTCTGGAAGTGGAGGCGTTGACCTTGGAAGGTTTGCAAAATGTGAATAAGACCAAGCTGCAGGAATTAGTGGACACGCTGCAATTAGAGCTGCCTGCTTCTGTGAGGAAAGGAGAGATCATTGCAGCAGTAGCTCAGTATTTAAACTTGCTGGAGAAACCATAAGAATCTGTAGAGATAGAAAGAATTCAATTGGAAATCAAGCAGCTTGAGTTAGAGGCAAGAGATCAGGAAAGGGCAACAGAAATGAAACAGTTTGAGTTATGATTAAAATCAGAAGATGGGAAAAAGAGAAAGCAGAAGAGAGGGAAAAAGAGCAACAGAAGAGAAAGAGAGAGCAGCAGAAGAGAGAGAAAAAGTGTGTGTTTGAACTTCAGAAACTGACACTTAAAAAGGAAAGTCAGCCTTAAAAGGCTGGAGATAAAGGCTGAAGGTAACTTTAATGAGGGAGAGTGAGGAGGAGCAAGCCCCTGGTATTCAGGACCCTAGTGAGAAACTGTTTAAGTATGTTCTAGCATTGCCTAAATTCGATGAGAAGGATGTGGAGGCCTTTTTCATCTCATTTGAAAAGGTAGCTAAACAAATGCAGTGGCCAGTGACAATGTTGATTTTGTTGATCCAAACAAAACTTGGAGGTAGGGCTAGTGAGGTATTCACATCATTATCAGAGGAGGTATCTGGGAGTGTGAGGAAGTGAAAAAAGCCATTTTAAGTGCATATGAGCTTGTACCAGAACTCTATAGACAATGTCTCAGGAATCTAAAGAGGAACCCAGGCCAAACCTACATTGAGTTCGAAACGATCAAACAGAGTCAAACCTGTGATGCCCTTAGTGAGGTAATTATTTTGGAGGAATTCAAAAATTCACTACCTGAAGTAGTATGAACTCATGTGAAAGAGCACAGAGTTAAAACAGCAAGGTTAGCAGCTGAAGTGGCTGCTGATCATGAGCTGGTCCATAAAACTTGGTGTGGCTTCCAGAATCAATTTCAATCCATGAGGGATAGAAACTGGGGCAAAGAGGCGTCCTCACGTGGAAAGGGAAAGATAGATCTCAGTGAAGATCATAAGGATAACTTACCACAGGGTAAAAAAGAAACCCTCGAGGGGGACAAAGAAGTTAAAAAGCTCCAGTGTTTTCATTGTAATAAAGTGGGCCACACAAAATCACAGTGTTGGTGGGCTTGGAGAAAGCCAGATATAGGAAATCTGGACAAGCCTGGGAGTTTTGTTAGAGTAGTAACAAAAAGCACAAGGGAAGTTAGACAATTGCCTCAGAGTGTACAAGATGATCAGAGGTTGATTAAGGAGTAAGTGCCAGACCTGCTTAAAAAATATACATGCAAGGGTAAAGTTTATTCACATAGGCCAGGAATAGCAGATAAAGAGGTTACAATATTAAGGGACACAGGATCCTCTCAGTCTGTGATGCTGAAGGATGAGGAGATATGTACTCGAAGGACTATTGCCAGAAAAGGTACTCATAACAGGAATTCATGGTGAGACAAAAAGTACTCAGTTATGTAAAATGAGGTCAGAAAGTCCAGAGAGGAGTGGAGAATTTGTGGTAGGAGTACTAGACAAACTCTCAGCTCCAGGAATACAATTTGTCCTTGTAAATGATATAGCTGATTCACCGGTAGGCATGCTGCCTACTCTAGTTGAAAAACCAATGGAGACGCAGGCAACTGAAGAAATGAAAGATGTTTGTCCAGCAATTTTTCCAGATTGTGTGATCACAAGATCACAGAGGCACAAGGTGAAGCAGGAGAGATCAAAAAGCACAGATAAGGAAGCTGACATAGCTTTGTCCGAGAATTTTTTTGATCAGATAAGTGGGACAGAGCAGGAGCAACTAGGTAAACATGCAAGTATCTTTAGTTCTGCTGAGCTGATTGAGTTACAGCAAAAAGATGAGAAGTTAAAGCAGTTGTATCAAAAGGCATATATAGAGAATGAGAGTGAGTGCATCCCTTTGTATTATTACTTAACAAATGATGTCTTAATGAGGAAATGGAGACCATCATTCAAGTGGATGAGAAATAGGCAGAAGTTCATCAACTTGCTTTGCCAGTAGGGTGTAGAAAGGAGGTGATGCGAGTGGCACATGAGCTACCACTTGAAGGTCATTTATAAGTGAGGAAAACACAGGCTAAAATGCAAAGGCATTTTTACTGGCCTGGACTACACAAGGATGTAGTTAAATTTTGCCAGATGTTTCATACATGTCAGCTAATGGGAAAACCACAGGCAGTAATAAAACCTTCACCTTTTATACCTATTCCAGCATTTAGTAAACTTTTCACAAGAGTCTTGACTGTGTAGGTGCCCTACCTCAAACAAAAACTGGGAATAGGTATTTATTAACAATAATGAATGTGTCGACTAGATTTCAGAGGCATTCCCATTATGCAATATCACAGCTAAAAGGGTTGGAGAAGAATTACTTACATTTTTTATTAGATACAGACTACCAACAGAGATCCAGTCAGATCAAGAATCAAATCACATCCAAACTATTCAAGTTTATGGATAACTTGGGAATAAAGCAATTCAAATCTACTGCGTACCATTCAGAATCTCAGGGAGCGCTAGAGAGATGGCATCGAACACTGAAGACCATGTTGAGGTCTTACGGTCAGGATTATCCAGATGATTGGGATAAGGGAGTTCCGTTTGTACTGTTTGCGATCAGAGATGCACCGAATGGATCGACTAAATTCAGTCCATTTAAATTAATTTTTAGCCATGAAGTAAGAGGACCGTTAAAATTGATTAAGGAGAAATAATAAGTCAGAATTCAGAGACCACCTATTTGGACTATGTGTCAAATTTTAGAGAACAATTAAATAGAGCTGGAGAGTTGGTGAGACAGCATTTAAAAGTATCACAACATACAATGAAACAGGAAGCAGATAAGAAATCACAAATTTGCAATTGAGGATAATGTATTTGTTTTATGATTTGGAGATGCCGGTGTTGGACTGGGGTGTATAAAGTTAAAAATCACACAACACCAGGTTATAGTCCTACAGATTTAATTGGAAGCACTAGCTTTCGGAGCGCCGCTCCTTCATCAGGTGGTTGTGGAGGACACAATTGTAAGGCACAGAATTTATAGCAAAAATTTATAATGTGATGTAACTGAAATTATAAATTGAAAAATACCTTGATTGTCTATTGATTCTTTCATCTGTTCGAATACCATGATAGTTTCACTTCTTTCATGTGTAAATCACAAAACTTTTTTTTTAAAGTTGCATGCTCAGGTTAACTGTAACAATTGGTGTTAGCTAGACAATATGTTGAAGGTGTTAGCCCCCTGTGTTCATGCCATGATGTTTAGATTGATTGATTCTCATCTAAAAAATGAGATAACAGCGTTTTACATGAATTCATGCAGTTTTTGAGCAAAGTACAATGTAACTCTGCAAGTACAAATTCACCCCACAAACGTATATGCATATGTGTGCATGTGGGTCTTTGTGTGTGTGTGTGTGTGTGTCTGTCTGTCTGGGTTGGGGGGTTGAGTGTGAGAGAGTGTATATGTGTGTGTGTGTGTGTATGTGAGTGCAGAAGTGTCTTAAGTCTGTGAGAGGGTGCATGTATGAGTGTGGGAGTGTGCTTCCAATTAAACCTGTTGGACAATAACCTGGTGTTGTGTGATTTGTATTTGTTTTACTTCCAGTAACAGGTGTGCCTTTAAAAGCAAGATTTAGTGGACTGTATCAAATTGAGAGGAAACTGAGTGAGGTGAACTACTTGATAAGAACTCCAGACAGGAAGAAATCTCACAGAATGTGTCATGTGAATATGCTCAAAAGGTATTTTGATAGGGAAGGAAAGCAAGAGGAGAAGGTGTTAATGATTACAGCACAGAAGGAAGAACCAAGTTCAGAGGATTCTGAATTGGACATTCCTCAAATCAAGTTGGACAGTGAGCAAGTTGTCAAACATTGGGATGAATTATTGAGTTACCTTCCACAAGAAAATTGAAATGACCTGAAAAAGTTATTACTATGATATGGGGAGATATGCAGAAATAAACAGGGAAATACTAACCAAATGTACATGATGTAGATATAGGAGATGCTGTTCCGACTAATCAACACCCTTATAGGAATAACCCTCTAAAGCTGGCACAGGTTCAGAAGGAGATAGAACACTTGCCATAAGATGGCATAAATCGAAGTGAGTTACAGTGACTGGAGCCCACCCATAGTCGTGGTGCCAAAGCTAGATGGTACCCAACTGTTATGTGTGGGTGTTGGAGGCTGAGGGATGATTTTATAGAGGTATATAAAATCATGAGGGGCATGGATAGGATAAACAGACAAAGTCTTTTCCCTGGGGTGGGGGAGTCCAGAACTAGAGGGCATAGGTTTAGGGTGAGAGGGGAAAGATATAAAAGAGACCTAAGGTGCAACTTTTTCACGCAGCGTGTGGTACGTATATGGAATGAACTGCCAGAGGAAGTGGTGGAGGCTGGCACAATTGCAACATTTCGAGTCCTAGAGATGTACAGCATGGAAACAGACCCCTCAGTCCAACCCGTCCATGCCGACCAGATATCACAACCCAAACTAGTTCCACCTGCCAGTACCCAGCCCATATCCCTCCAAACCCTTCCTATTCATATACATGTCCAAATGCCTCTTAAATGTTGCAATTGTACCAGCCTCCACCACATCCTCTGGCAGCTCATTCCATACACATACCACCCTCTGCGTGAAAACGTTGTCTCTTAGGTCTCTTTTATATCTTTCCCCTCTCACCCTAAACCTATGCCCTCTAGTTCTGGACTCCCCCACCCCAGGGAAAAGACGCTGTCTATTTATCCTATCCATGCCCCTCATAATTTTGTAAACCTCTATAAGGTCACCCCTCAGCTTCTGACGCTCCAGGGAAAACAGCCCCAGCTTGTTCAGCCTCTCCGTATAGCTCAGATCCTCCAACCCTGGCAACATCCTTGTAAATCTTTTCTGAACCATTTCAAGTTTCACAACATCTTTCCGATAGGAAGGAGACCAGAATTGCACACAATATTCCAACACTGGCCTAACCAATGTCCTGTGCAGCTGCAACATGACCTCCCAACTCCTGTACTCAATACTCTGACCAAATGCCTTCTTCACTATCCTATCTACCTGCGACTCCACTTTCAAGGAGCTATGAACCTGCAGTCCAAGGTCTCTTTGTTCAGCAACACTCCCTAGGACCTTACCATAAAGTGTATAAATCCTGCTAAGATTTGTTTTCCTAAGATGCAGCACCTCGCATTTATCTGAATTAAACTCCATCTGCCACTTCTCAGCCCATTGGCCCATCTGATCCAGATCCTGTTGTAATCTGAGGTAACCTTCTTTGCTGTCCACTACACCTCCAATTTTGGTGTCATCTGCAAACTTACTAACTGTAACTTAAAAGGCATTTGGATGGGTTTTTTAATAGGAAGGATTTGGAGGGATATTGTCCAGGTGCTGGCAGGTGGGACTGGATTGCGTTGGGATATCTGGTCGGCATGGATGAGTTGGACCGAAGAGTCTGTTTCTGTGCTGTACATCTCTATGATTTTATGATTATCTCAAAATCAATGCCGTTAAAAAGACTGATGCTTATCCAATTCCACGGTTGGAGGACAATGTTGAAATAATGGGACAAGCAACTGACATTTCTAAGTTGGGCTTGCTCAGAGGCTACTGGCAAGTACCTCGGTTAGAGAGAGCAAAGGCAATTTCGGATTTTGTAACACCAAATGGACTACATCAGTTCAAAGTCATGCCATTTGGTATGACTTCAGAGACTGTGTTGTTTATACTGATGACCTGGTGATTTTTAGTCACTCCTGGAAAGAACATTTACAGTATTTATCAAATTCGTTCAATCGACTTCAGAAGGCAGGCTTGCTGGTAAACCTAGCTAAAAGTGAATTTGCCAAAGCCCAAGTCACCTTCCTGGGCCATGTTATTGGACACAGACACAGGCTGTGAAAAATGAAAGTAATTGTGGCATTTCCCACACTGTCGATGAAAAAAAGCAGTACGATTCCTGGGATTGAGTGGATTTTACTGAACGTTTCTGCAGAACTTTAGCAGTGTGGCTGCTCCACTCACCGAATTGTTAAAAAAGGGCAAGAAGTTTCAGTGGACAGCGGACTGTCAAAAAGCATTTGACAGCCTAAAAACTGTGTTAACCACTGCCCAGTATTAGCCACACCGGATTACATGAAGCCCTTTAATGTGGCTATCGATGCCAGTGATGCAGGTGTCGGTGCAGTGCTCCTACAGGAGGATGACAAGGGGAAAGAAAGACCCATTGGGTATTTTTCCAGGAAGTTGAACATTCATCAACAGAATTATTCAACGGTGGAGAAAAAGACTTTGAGCTTAGTGTTGGCATTACAACACTTCCATGTTTATATTACCAGCAATGCATCTGAGACAATCATGTACACTGATCAAAACCCACTGGCATTTGGGAAAATTTAAGGACAAAATTGTCAGACTGTGGAGCTTCTTGTTGTAGCCGTACAATTTGATAATTGTGCATGTGGCAGGTCACGAAAACATTATTGCTATTATCAAGACTCGGATGAGATACGGAGGCATTCCGTGGCGGGTATGCCACGGCCTGAATTCTCATGTGGTTGTGCATGTTTGCATGTGTATAGTTAGTATAGTGCAGATGTGTGTTTTAGACTACTAACCAGTTTGTTTTTGAAGGGTTTTTAAAAATGAAGCCATCTTTTGATATTGATGGTTTTGTTTTCAAGCGGGGAGGTGTCACAAAGCTCATCCCTTTTTTCTAAAAGCTGTTCGTTTTCTGAAGGATATTGTATCCTTGGTTTGTTTTCAGAGGGGTCATAAACCAGTTCTCGCCTCAGAGGTGACTAGTTTTGGTACAGAGATTAAAGGGTATTGAGAGGCCTTTTTGTTTTTATGTAAACAGGTGAGACTTCAGGTTAAAGTGGTCACTTTTTAGAAGTGACCTGTATAATGAAAGAGGAGTGGTCAGCTATCTAGCTGAGCAGTTCAGGCCAGAACTAGTTAGGAGTTCAGCTGTGGACTGTGTGAACCGGCTGCAAAAACTCTCTCTTCTTCTGCCCTTGTAAATTCAACCTGTAAGCATTTGTTCCATTTTACTGTTTTTTTAGGCGGTTTGCTTATTAGGATTGTTGTATATATTTGGAACAGCATAATTAAGTCTAGTTTGGATAGACTGAGTTCTGAAGGGGTTCTTTGTTCCGTTCTTTGCGTTTCACTGCGTAATTTTGTGAATAAAGTTTTGTCTGTTTTTAAAACCTGGTAGTCAACCTAGCTAACTTACTCTGGGTAATTTTCACTGTACACTTACCAAAACAAATTGTAAAGTTACGGTCTGGGCTGCCTACTTAAGAATGTTTTGAGTGGTCTGGCATCGTCCATAACACTGGATGACTAGAGTAATTGAGGGTTTGGTTAAGAAAAAGAAAGAAGCATTATGTCAGGTATAGACAGGATAGATTGAGTGAATCCTTCAAAGAGTATAAAGGCAATAGGAGTATACTTAAGAGAGAGATCAGGAGGGAAAAAGGGGGACATGAGATAGCTTTGGCAAATAGAGTTAAAGAGAATCCAAAAGATTTTTACAAATACATTAAGGACAAATGAGTAACTAGGGAGAGAATAGGGCCCATCAAAGATCTGCAAGGCGTCATTTGTGTGAAGCTGCATGAGATGGGGTAGATACTAAACAAGTATTTTGCATCAGTGTTTACTGTGGAGAAGGACATGCAAGATATAGAATGTAGGGAAGTAGATGGTGACATCTTGAAAAATGTCCATATGACACAAAAGGAAGTGCTGGATGCCTAGAAATGTATAAAAGTGGATAAGTCCCCAGGACCCAATCAGGTGTAACCTAGAATTCTGCTGGAAGCTAGGGAAGTGATTGCTAGGTCCCTTGTTGAGAATTTTGTATCATTGATAGTTACAGGTGAGGTGGCAGAAGACTGGAGGTTGGCTAACGTGGTGCCACTATTTAAGAACAGTGGTCAGGACAAGCCAGGACCGGTGAGCCTGACATCGGTGGTGGGTAAGTTGTAGGAGGGAATCCTGAGGGACAGGATGTACATGTATTTGGAAAGGCAAGACTAATTAAGGATAGTCAGCATGGCTTTGTGCATGGGAAATCACGTCTCATGGATTTGATTGAGTTTTTTGAAGAAGTAACAAAGAGGATTGATGAGAGCAGTGCTGTAGACGTGATCTATATGGACTTTAGTAAGGCATTTGACAAGGTTCCCCATGGGAGACTAGTTAGCAAAGTTAGATCTCATGGAATACAGGGAGAACTAGCCATTTGGATACAGAATTGGCTCAAAGATAGAAGACAGAGGTAGTAGTGAAGGGTTGTTTTTCAAACTGGAGGCCTGTGACCAGTGGAGTGCCACAAGGATTGGTGCTGGGTCCACTACTTTTCATCATTTATATATAAATGATTTGGTTGCGAGCATAAGAGGTATAGTTAGTAAATATGCAGATGACACTAAATTTGGAGGTGTAGTGGACAGTGAAGAAGGTTACCACAGATTACAAAGGAATCTTGATCAGAATGGGCCAATGGGCTGAGAAGTGGCAGATGAAGTTTAATTTAGATAAATGTGAGGTGCTGTACTTTGGGAAAGCAAATCATCGCAGGACTTATACACCTATCGGTAAGGTGCTAGGGAGTGTTGCTGAACAAAGAGACCTTGGAGTGCAGGTTCATAGCACCTTGGAACGAGATTTATTGGTAGATAGGATAGTGAAAAGGCATTTGGTATGCTTTCCTTTATTGGTCAGACTATTGAGTGCAGGAGTTGGGAGGTCATGTTGCAGCTGTACAGGACTTGATTAGGTCACTTTTGTAATATTGCATGTAATTCTAGTCTCCTTCCTATCAGAAAGATGTTACCACCAGTGCCACATGCTAGTGTGGCAAGGAATAGAATGTTGGGCAAAAGAATGCATGGCTAAAGAACTGGTGCAGAGGGCAGGGTTTCAGGTTCTTGGATTATTGGGACCTCTTCTGGGACAAGGGTAACCTGTAAAAGAGGGATGAGTTGCGCCTAAACTGGAGGGGAACCAATATCCTCACAGGGAGGTTCGCTAGTGCTACTTGGGAGGGTTTAAACTAGAGTGACGGGGGAGGTGGGGGGGCGGGGAGGGTTGGGAACCAGAGCAGCAGTTCAGTAAGTGGAGAAATTGAGGGAAAGGTACATGTTAGGACTGTAAATCAGAAAGAAAGGACAGGCAGAGACAAGTAAAGAAAGGTACATGTTAGGACTGTAAATCAGAAAGAAAGGACAGGCAGAGACAAGTAAATGAACATGATGGGCTGAAGTGTGTTTATTTCAATGCAAATATTATAGCTAAGGCAGTTGAGCTTAAAGCCTAGGTCAGGACATGGGACGATGAAGTTGTAGACATTACAGAAACTTGGTTGAGGGGGGACAGGGCTGGCTGCTCAACGTTCCAAGGTTTCGTTGTTTTAGATGAGATAGAAAGGAGGGTAAAACAAGTGGAGGAGTTATATTACTAATTAGGGAGAATGTTAAGTCTGTACTCGGGGAGGACATATTGAAGCACCCATTCACTGAGGCAATATGGGTAGAGCTCAAAAATAATATGTGTGCAATCAGATGGGTATAATATGATAGGATTATACTATAGGCTCCCAACTGCCTCTAAGACATTGTGGAACAAATATATAAGCAGATTATGGAAATATGCAATAAAAACATAGAGTTGTTATAGTGGCTGACTTTAACTTCTCCAGTATTGATAGGGACTCTCTTAGAGCAAGAGGCTTAGAAGAGGCAGAATTTGTTCAGAGCATCCAAGACAGTTTCTTGAAACAGTATGTGGATAGTCCAACTGGAGGAGGGGCCAGACTGGATTTTGTATTGGCTAATGAACCTGGCCGAGTGTTTTGAAAATGGTGATCATAACACCTTAAGTTCAAAGACAGCTATGAATAAGGCTAAGTCAGGACCTTGCGAGAAGATATTAAATTGGAGGAGAGCAAATTACATAAGTATTAGACAGGGGCTGGGAGTGTTAATTGGGAGGAGCTGTTATTAGGCAAGTCCATATTTGACATTGTTTGAAGACTTACTGATGAGAGTTCAGGACTGACGTGTACCAGTGAGGAGGTAGGACAAGGATGGCTTGTTAAGGGATTCTTGGATAACGAGGAAGGTTGTGAATTTAGTCAAAAGGGAAAAAGAAGTATATATAACATTTAGGAAGCTAAAACCAGACATGGCCAATGAGCAATATAAAGAAAGTCCTCAAGTAGGGAATTCGGAGAGCAAGAATGGTCCATGAAATGACCTTGGCAAGTAGGGTTAAAGAGAATCCAAGGCATTCTATACTTAGTTTAAAAACAAGAGAATAACTAGGAGAAGGTAGAAGGTAGAACTACTCAAGGATAAAGGAAGGAACTTGAGCTTGGAGGCAGAAGATTGGGGTGAGTACTTTGCATCAGTATTCACCCAGGAGAAGGATATTGAGGACAGAGAAATTTGTGTGGAGCATGCTAATATGCTAGGGCATTTTGAGATCAAGATAGAAGTGTGTTGGGTCTCTTGAAGATTGTTAAGATGAATACAACCCCCGGGCCCAGGTTATTGAGAGAGAGAAAAGAGGAGACTGCTGGGGCCTTGACCAAGATCTTTGTGTCTTCGTCAGCCACCGGAGTGGTCCTAGAGGACTGGCAAGCAGCTAAATATTGTTTCTCTTTTCACTAAGGGAAGTAGGGATAATTCAGGAAAGTTTAGATTTTGACTCTTGCATCTTGTTGCATTTGGCAGCACTTGGCCCATATCCTTCTAAACTCTTCCTATTCATATACCCATCCAGATGCCTTTTAAGTGTTGTAATTATACCAGCCTTCACTACTTCCTCTGGCACCTCAATCCATACATGTACCGTCCTCTGCTTGAAAATGTTGCCTCTTAGGTCCCTTTTAAATCTTTCCCATCTCACCTTAAACCTATGCCCTCTAGTTCTGGACTCCCCCACCCCAGGGAAAAGACCTTGTCTATTTACCCTATCCATGCCCCTCATGATTTTATAAACCTCTGTAAGGTCACCCTCAGATTCCAACACTCTAGGGAAAACAGCTCCAACCTATTCAGCCTCTCCCTATAGCTCAAACCCTCCAACTTTGGCAATATCCTTGTAAATCTTTTCTGAACCCTTTCATTTTCACAACATCCTTCTTATAAGAGGGAGACCAGAATTGCACACAATATTCCAAAAGTGGCCTAAGCAACGTCCTGTAGAGCTGCAACATGACCTCCCAACTCCTATACTCAATGCCCTGTCAATAAAGGAAAGCATACTAAATGCCGTCTTCACTATCCTATTTACCTGCGATTCTACTTTCAAGGAGCTATGAACCTGCACCCCAAGGTCTCTTTGTTCAGCAACACTCCCTAGGACCTTACCATTAAGTGTATACGTCCTGCTCTGATTTGCTTTTCCAAAATACAGCACCTTGCATTTGTCTAAAATAAACTCCATCTGCCTCTCCTTGGCCCATCTGAACAAGAACCCATTGTAATCTGAGGTAACCTTCTTTGCTGTCCACTACACCTCCAATTTTGGTATCATCTGCAAACTTACTAACTATACCTCCTATGTTTACATCCAAATATTGCATTTTGGGAGATCAAATGTTAAGGAAAAATATATCCAGTTAATGACAGCACCCTGAACAGCATTGATGCATGGAAGTATCTTGGGTTTCAAGTCCATAGCTCCCTGAAAGTGGCCGTGTAAGTAGACAAGGTTCTAAAGAAGGCATGTGGCATGCTTGCGTTTATTGGTCGGGGAATTGAGTACAAGAGTGAGGATCCATCTTGCAAATGTTTTTGACTTAAAACGTACTTAAAACATACTTAAAACATTGCATTCAAATCTGTTCACCACATTACTGGAAGGATGTGGAGGCTTTGGAGGGGGTGCAGAGAGGTATACCAGGATGTTAGGAGAAAGTGAAGGCTGCAGATGCTGGAGATCAGAGTTGAGAGTGCAGTGCTGGATAAGCACAGCAGGTCAGGCAGCATCTGAGGAACAGGGGAATCGACATTTCGGGCATAAGCCCTTCATCAGGAATGTTTTAGCCCTGATGAAGGGCTTATACCTGAAACGTCAATTCTCCTGCTCCTCGGATGCAGGCTGGCCTGCTGTGCTTATCCAGCACCACACTCTATACCAGGATGTTGCCTGGATTAGAGGGCATAAGCTAAAAAGAGAGGCTGGAAAAACTCTAGTTGCTTTCTCTGGACTAGCGGAGGCAGAGGGCAGACTTGATAGAAATTTATAAAATTATGAGATGCATAAATAGGGTTGACAATCTGAACCTTTTTCCCAGAGTTGAAATGACTAATGCTAGGGGGAAAGTTCAAAGGAGACGTAAGGGGCAAGTTTCCCACACAGATGGTAGAAGTCTGGAACCTGCTGTCAGGGGCGATGGTGGAAGCAAATACGATAAGGGCATTTAAGGGATTTTCATACAATCTCATGAATATACAAGGAATGGAAGGACATGGACCAAGGGCAGGCAGAAAGGATTAGTTTAATTTGGTGTCATGTTTGGCACAACATTGTGGGCTAGCGGGCCAGTTCCTGTGCTGTACAATTCTGTGTTCTACAAGGGTTAAGAAATATGTCAGCTGTGATCAAATGGCGGAGCAGACTCAATGCTCCAATGCCTTATGGTCTTAAGTCGCTATGTTGGAACTGTATAAAATGTAGGTAAGGCCACAACTTGAATACTGCATGTTCTGGTCACTACATTATAAGAAGGAGAATGCAGAGGAGATTGACCAGGGTGTTGCCTGAGCTGGAAATATTGGATAGGGTGGGGTTGTTTACTTGGAGCCGCAAAAGCTGAGAGGGTACCAGATAGAAATGAATAAAATTAATGGAAGTGTTTAGAAAGACACTTCTTCCATTGGTGGAGGGGGGGTCAATACAAGGAAGCACAGAATTAAGGTAAGAGGTAGAAAGCTTAGAGGACAGTTGGGGAGAAATGTTTTCACTTAGAGGGTGGTGAGAGACTAGAGCTCACTGCCTGAAAGGGTAGTTGAGTCAGAATCTCTCACAATATGTAATCAGTATTTTGATAATAGTATGCACTGCTAAAAAATGGGATTTGTCTTGTCAGATTTTTGATGATTCAATGAATGACAAGACATTAGGAAATTCAGAGGAACAAGGGGTGTTGGAATGCTTGTCCACAGATTCCTAACGGTGCAGGACAGATTAATTGAGTAGTTAAAAAGGAATACAGAATGCTTCCCTTTATCAGATGTGGCACTTATTATAAAAGCAGGGAGGTCATGTTGGAGCTGTACAGACTTTGCTTAAGCCACAGCTGGAGTACTGTGTGCAGTTCTGACATTACAGAAAGGATGTGATTGCACAGGAGGGGCTGCAAAGGAGATTCACCAGGATGTTGCCTGGAATGGAGCATTTCAGCTTTGAAGAGAGGCTAGATAAGCTCAGATTGTTCTTCTCCGGAGCAGAGAAGGCTGAAGCGTTTAAATGAGGGGCATAGACAGTAAATAGAAAACAGCTATTCCCCTTAGCTGAAGGGTCAATTTAAGGGACATAATTTTAAAGACAGGAAGCTTAGATGCAATTTGAGGGAAAATGATTTCACTAAGACAGGAGGGTAGTGAGGCAGGAAACCTCAGCCTTTTAGAAAACACTTGGATAAGCACTTGAGTATAATAACAAGGCTATGGGCCTAGTGTGAGAAAGTGGGACTAGTGTAGGTATTAGCATATCTTTAGTGATAAATACCTAATGGACGAAAAGGCTCTTCTGTACTGTATAATTCTATGACTGGCATGGACATGATGGGCTAAATAAACATCTGTGTGTCTCAGGTTCTGAAAGGCAATTTCGTTCAAGATTTAAGTGTTTCATTAAAAGTCACTAGCTTTCAATTCATTGGCTGGATTAGGAAAAAAAAAGAATTAATGCAGATCTTTCAATCAAACTTTGGGGATAGGTGGATGTAATTGCGCGAACAATTGAAACACCTGCAATATTATATCCTAATTAAGCTTTAAAGGTAAGAATCTCAGAACAAAAAAAAATCTATTGATAGCTTTGAGGGTTTTTACTATTTGGAAGGAAGCTTGATTTAATTTATCCTGGAAAATAATGTAAATCAGAATTAAACTTGAAGTTAATCAAATGAAGGTATCTTTTTCAGTAAAATGCTACTGTTTGCCTCTTTGTTTTTCACAAATTTGCTTAACCACATGCTTTCCATATGCTATTTTGCCCAATTGCTCACTTATTTGCTTTTTCCAGGAACACAACAAAATGCAGGAAATGTCTAAAAATTGAAAAAAAAGGGCCTCAAAAAAAGACCGGGCAGAAACTTATAGGGTCTGAGCAATGTGAGCTATAATGAGATGTGTGGCAAAATTGATCGACAAATGCAGTGAGGTCCATCTTGACATCGGGAGCAACACGTAATACCTGTTATGACTTTCACAAGTGTCATGGTAACATTCACATTGGCAGCAGCAATATGCCGTTTGACGGGGAATAACATTTGTTAAACGCCTTGTTAGCATCAAACTTGCTCATGAACACCCCACCTCCCATCTTATCAAACTTGCCAAACAGCTAGATATCAGGAAAACTTGACAAATAATTCGGAGCGAGCGCCTGGCAGACTCAGCTCACTGCTTGCTCTGAACAAGCTCCATGTTGAAAACAGGGCACTTATTTAGAAGTAGAAGATAGAAACAGAGTAGCCATTCAGTCCTTGAGCCTGCTCTCCTATTCATTAAAATTGTGGCTAATCATCCAACTCAACAGTCTGTTCCAGCTTTTCCCCGCTATCCTTTGATCTCTTCAGCCCCAAGTGCTATATCCAACTCCTTCTTGAAATCATACAATGTTCTGACTTCAACTGCTTATTTCCACTATCTCACCACTCTCTGGTGAAGAAATTTCTCCTCCTCTCAATCCCAAATGATTTACCCCAAATCCTTAAGACTGTGACCACTGGTTTTGGTCAACATCTCAGGACATGCTCATGGCTACCCACGACGATAGATAGTGACAACGCCAGCCTTTAAAAACCCTCATGGTACATCTCTGATCTATCTACAGGATGCTTCTACATTTCAATGTCGCATCTCAGCCTGCTGCAGCAACTATCATTTGTATACTGCTGCAAGGACACTGTGCTTATAACGATGTTATTCTTGTTCCTGTTCAGATGTGGTACAGCAAACTTGTATAGTTTCTCCACACCCCAGAAATGATCTTAACGCTTCAGGAATCTAACATTTTCTCTCCTGGACCATTTCTCCAGCTACCTATTCATCTGCTCTGTCTTTCTATCTTGCATGCAGCCTTGAGCCCACTGAATGGTCCTCTGGCTAGCAATGGCTGCTACTGTCCAAAGGCACTACTTGCTCTCACCAATCTTTCTCAGCTCTCACTGGGGCCTTTCTGAATGGCTCCACTACCTAAAGACCACACTTATCTGATTGTAAGGACACATGTGTATTCTTCTGTGCTTACTGTCCAGTCGCAGCATCAGTAGTGGGCCCCTTTTCTGGCCGTACTGTTGAGTCTGCCAAATTGCCAGTCCTCTGACTGATTGACAAGATGCAGCTCAGGGTCCTACTGACCACCAATGCAGGGGTTTTTTTGCCTTTTGGCCTGGTAGCAAAACAGCCACCACCAACAGTAAACATGGGGCTCCAGATGCTTTTTCTTGGATGATGTCATACTACTTAGATGTTGTTATATTTATATAAGCAAGTTGAGGGTATTCCATCACATTGTTGACTTGTGCTTGCGGCTGCTGGACAGACTTTGGGGATTCAAAAGACACATTGCTTGCTGCAGAGTGAGAAGCATCTCACCAACTTTTGTAGCTACCAGCATTCATATGGCTGGGTCCAATTCAGTTTCTGGCCAAGGTAATCTCGAGATGTTCTTGATGAAGGATTCATTAACAGCAATGCATTTGAACATCAAAGGGAGATGTTTAGATTCTCTCTTGTTGGAAACGGTCATAGCCCAACCAAACCTGACTCTTGTCGAGATCTTATATTTAAAGACAATTATGAAATAATGGGGCAAACCATATTGTGTTGTTATGAAATCAGACTCATCATGGCAGAACAAGAGACACTATGATTTGCTTATTGGAATCAAATTAAGAAAAGGAAATGAAGTAACTCCCACATAATGAATATGAAAAATTATGGTATCATGAACTTTGGCAGCTATGTATTGGCACATGTTTAAGCTTAAGGAGAAATAATTGAATATTTGTGTTTTGAGGAAAGTTCACTGAACCCACAATGTTAATTCTGATTTTTCTCCACAGATGCTGCCAGAGCATTCAGAGCAATTTGTATTTTTGTTTGTAATTGAATATTCCCCTTACTAAACTAACAACGGATCTGATTTCCAAGTGGAGTAAGCATGTTCTGAATTAGGAGCAAGAAAAATTCATAAAAGTCTTAGTTGCAAAATCTGCAAGTATTTTAACAGTTTTTATCAAAATATTAGAAAGAATGCAATCTATTAACATAACAAATACTAAGCGTGTATTTTGGTTTTCATCAGGTAGTTGGATTCTAAAATAACTTTCTTGGCACTTCATCATGAAGTAATTGTGCCTAAATTTTCACTTATCCTTCAATACAAAAGTTTCCGATAATATGTATCTACATTACCATTGGCCATGCATGAAAGAAAGAATAATAGAATAGGTTAAATATGAAATGTGGCAGCCAATTTTTGAATCGCAAATAGCAACAATACATTTAATGACTGGATATCTGTTTCTGGGATGTTAATTGAGAGATAAATATTAGCTGCACAAAACTCCTCTAGGTCGTCTTTGTAATAATGGCAGGGGAATTTATAAACCTACCTGAAGGAGCAGATGGAGCCTTAGTTTCATGGTTCAATTATGTCAGCCTTGATTTTTGTGCACAAGTCCTGGGCTGAGACTTAAAAAAAAATTCTGATCTGATTGCACTGAAAACATATTAACTGAGCTGTAGTTTACACTGTCTTTGTGTGCCTCTTTCACATAAGGAGCAGTGTATCTTAACATTACAACTGCAGTTAACATTATCTTTTGTTTAAAAAAAAGCAACAAAATGCTCACTTTCCAACATCTCTCTTAACCCTTATATGGCCTGTGTTGTAAGATTGCTCGTCTGACATGTAGTATTGAATGATTCAAAACTTCCTTCAGTTAAGTATAGATAAGACTGAAGCCATCAGCCTAGGCCTTCCAGTAAGAACACTGGTGAATCCTATCAATGTTCATCATTAAATATATTAAGTTATATACTAATGCCAGATGTCTGCATATGCACAGCAAAACTGTTGTCCAATTTGACCTGCTCCTCCACAAGCTTTGTGATACTGGTATCTCAGGGAAAGATTTGGAATTGAAATACATATAGTGGTGTGAATTTCCAATATTTATCCAACATACGCTCACTAAATAAGCTTGGAAAATCTTCTTCATTCAAATGTGATTGGAATTTTAGTCAGCATTGAAGTCATAAATTACTTTCAAAGGACTTCCATGGCACTGAAAATTAACTTTTACAAGTGTGAAGCCTCATCACTTGACATTTCATTTTGTTTAAATCTCTGCTATTAACAGAAAATAAATTTGTGGGTAGCACGGTGGCGCAGTGGTTAGCACTGCTGCCTCACAGTGCCAGAGACCCGGGTTCAATTCCCGCCTCAGGCGACTGTGTGGAGTTTGCACATTCTCCCCGTGTCTGCGTGGGTTTCCTCCAGGGTGCTCCGGTTTCCTCCCACAGTCCAAAAATGTGCAGATTAGGTGAATTGGCCATGCTAAATTGCCCATAGCGTTAGGTGCAGGGGTAAATGTAGGGGAATGGGTCTGGGTGGGTGCGCTTCAGCGGGTCCGTGTGGACTTGTTGGGCTGAAGGGCCTGTTTCCACACTGTAAGTAATCTAAGTAAAATGAAAATAAAGTTTCCAATCTTTTACCTCTTCTTATTTTATCTCTCTTTCCATCTATTTCATTTACTGTACACTATTTACAATTGTATAAATATTATATGTGTGACTCACTGAGACTTTTACAATTCAATTGCCTGAGAAGATACGCGATTGTCCCACTCAGACTGGTCCCAGATCCCCTGTAGAAGGAACTGTTTCAAATTCCTAATGGCCAGAAGTTGCCATTTAAAGGCACAAAAGTCTGGGCAGTTGTTAAGTGCAACTCACGCTAACATCTTCATTCACCACTGAAAGCAAAATCTTCACCATTATCTTCAATTCTTGTCACAACATCTATACTGTTGCTGCAAATTTCATCCCTTTCTCAGATCCACTCATCAATCGCTCAGGTCCTAGGCGACTTACATCAGCCCCAAGTCCAATTCTCATCTTCCTATTAAATCCTTTTATAGCCTCATCCAACCTCACCTTTGTGACTCAAATCAACCAACCTGTCAGGCCTCTAAAAGCTGCATAGTATGAAATTTCCTTCCTAAGATATACCACTTCTCTATCTGCACTTCCTCTTTTTAAGATCCTCCTTAAAATTCACCTCTTTCACCAAGACTTTGGTCTCCCTTCCAATATTTCTTTATCTTCTTCAGTGTTCACTTTTGGCTGATAAACATCCCATAGCACTTCATAGTTATCTAAAATAATGACACCGTATAAGTGCAAATTGTTATCGTAACATCAACTATATTTGAATGAGTTAAATAAGGTTAACAATTTTACATTAGTATCAAAATGAGATTAACCAAATAACCAAGTATTTGATCCATTGATATTGCTATTCTTCATAGGCTTAGCTATGTACATTTACAACCCTTTGTATGAAAGGGTTATCCTCATCTCAGTCCTAAATGATTGGCCCCTTATCTTGAGACTGAGTCCCTGTGTTCTACATTCCCCAATCTGTGGAAACAACTTTTCAACTTTCTGGTGAATCTCTTCTTTATCCCCTCCAGTGTAATCATGTCCTTTCTAAAGTGTTGCAACCAGAAATGCACAATACTCCATTGTGGCCCACCCAATGTTATATAAAGCTTCATAATAACTTCCAAGCCTTTGGATTCAATGCCTTGACTATTCAAGGCAAGTATCCTATATACTTTCTTCACCACTTTATCTAGCTATCCTGTTGCCTTCAAGGGTCTATGGACATGTACAGCAAGACCTTTCTAATCATCTGTACTTCCAAGGGTTCTACTGTTCAATGTGCAGTCCCTTACCTTGTTAGTCCTCCCACAATGCATATCTCTTCACAACTTTCAGGATTAAATAGCTATGTAGCTACAGCGGTCCAAAAGGTGCAATTCATTTTATTGATGCTACTAGGTACATTCTTGTAATTTAATAATTATTTGTTTAACTATTTTCAAAGGTCTTGCCGCAACATTTAAAGGGATAGAGCATTAACCCATATAAATATGTTGAACTAGCGAATAAATTAATTTACTTTGTTAAAATTGGTTATGTATGTGTAATTTATTATTGCAGTCAACCAGTGAACTGCATGGCTTCTGAAAGTCTGTTAGGTATGTTTGCAAGGCATTTGCCAAAAGTCTGCATTGCTGAATATGTTGGAGGCTCATTGGCTTCAAGCCGGAGTAATGGCAGCTGGAGTAATGTTCACGTGTTTAATAATTGCACAGAATTACCACTCAAATAGCCCTAACAGACTGCTGTAGTTCTTTATTGCACACCTTTGTTGTACAGTATGCTCTCCCTGGTCCCTCTATTTTGAGTGTCAAACAATAAGCAATTATGAAATCTTCTGGCTCTCTACTTCAAAGTTACCTGTCAGCACTCACCAAGTCAACTAACACTGGGAATGACTGTTGGCGCAATTTATTTTTATCATTTTTCACAGTTTTTGACTCATATATTCAGGGGTATACCTCGCAAAATAATTTACTTCTATATAGTTGCAAATTGTCTGCCCTCCCTTAGCTGTGGAATTATTGGTTTATACTTCTACAGGGAATATGTGAACAATATTTTCATGCATGCAGATTAATATAAAATATCTTGGGTAAGGAATAACTATTCCCATAGGTAAAGGAGTTTTATGTATACTTGAAATCAAAGGTCTATGTTGGTCTGGTTGGTATTTTAAGTCAGAATGGCACTAATATGGTATCCTCCGCACTGATCAGCCACAGGATGGTGCCTAAAATATTTGAGTTCAGACTCTAAATGTTAGTCATTATCTATATTTCACTAACTATAATTTTGAATTATTTTCCTTCCCAATTCTAATTAACTAATATAATTCAGGCTATCTACTTTAAATTTCCTCCAGTTCTAACCTGCTGGTTTTGGAGGATTGTAATTTATGAGCACCTAAGTGAAATTAGTAGATGTTTAGGGATTGTCAGGTGCTTTGCCCTTTTTGTTTTCATCAACATCCATTTAAATCAAAGTCATGAAAACCATTAATGAGCCTCAACAGATATTCTTCAAAGAGAAGTACTATAAATGCTGGAAATTTGACATAAAAACAGTAATGTTGTACACAGTCAGTAGATATGCCAATATGTGTGAAGAGTAGATATTTAAAGTTTCAGGTGATTGCTACCATCAGCACTAGAAAAAAAGAACAACAATTTATTCTTATATAGCATCTCTAATATATTCAAAAAATCCAAAGCATTTCAGAAGAACATTTTAACCAAAGGATAACCCTGTGCTATATAAGGACATGCCATGACAGAGGTTCAAAAGGTTGGTCAAAAAAAGTAGATCTGAGGAATATCTTACAGGAGAAAATTGAAGTAGAAAGGTGGATGGAAAGATGGAGGAAAAAGGAATTCTAGAGCTTATGGCCAAGGCAATTGAAGGGAAGGCCACCATTGGTGGAATAATTATAAAATCAAACAGACATGAGATTAGAATGAAAGAATCATAGATATCTCAGAGCATAGTGGGCTTGGTGAAGATTACAGAGATAGAGAGAAGCATGGTCAGTCAGGAATTTTAAAGTCAACGTGAGAATTTTAAAGTCAAGGTGTTGCTTAACAAGGAGTCAGTGGAGGTCAGCAAGCATGGGTTGTTAGGAGAATGGGGTTTCTTGCAAGTTAAGACATAGTTAAGGCAAGTTAAGCACAATTTTGCATGACCTCAAGTTGAGGGAGACCAGATAGAAGAGAAATGGAATAGTTAGAGGTTGAGACCTTTTCCAATTCAGGTGAGGGCTTATTAACCTGAATTGCTAACGGTCTAATCTTTCTTGTTGAATGTCAAGACTGCTTTTAATCATGCTAGTATAAGCATGATGATTAGGAGGGAGGAATTTGATGGGTGTTATAAAGCAAAGGTTGAACCCCCACTCTGAGAACTAAAACCAAAACATCCAAAGAGGAGCGCCTCGCCCTATAATCTATAAAAAGAATATGAAAAGTGGTGTAACCTGCTTCTCAGCAACTTCTAGTGATTAAATAAAATAAATCCCTGACACCCATTTTAAAATCAATAAATAACAATTTATTTATCTAACTCTGACAGTGAAGAAATGAACTAAACTAGTAACACACCAAATAAATCCCTTCCATCTACTAACTAATCCTGAATTAAGCAAGATTCTAATGGTAGGTTGCTTCAATAACTACAAGTCTCACTCATACACAAAAGAAAAATAGAATTTAGTCTTGAAATTATAGCCAGGTTACATGTCTTCTGGAATTTTCAGTGCCTTCTTCCATTGTTTTTCTGTCAAGTGTGCCTCCTCTGATTCTTCTGTCAGCAATGCAGTTTTCCGTTGTTTCTTCATAGTTAGTACCATTATTTGGATGATGCTTTCTCTAATACTTAGATGACTGTAAGAGTCAATTTCTCTCTTGACAGCTGAGAGCTGTTAACTCTGGATGGCACTGGAATCTTTGACCAACTGTCTCCTTTTTTATACCTTTGATGACAAATCAATTTCTTACAGTAGCATTGGTCCTTTGTTGTCAAAACCATCAGATTTAAATTTAAAGGTGTTTGGAATCTATGGGCCTGATTCACATTGATTGGCTAAATTCAAAAGACTATTATCTTGGTAAAAATGCTACTTGGCATGCTAACTGAATGGTCTTTCAATACAAATGTTTTAATTTGGGTACTCTCTGTGCATCTGCAAATGGTCCAGCTGCTGCTGCTCACCGAAATTTTAAATCTTTAAGCCCTGAAATAACACAATCTTTTAAAGGGTCCATGCCATGCTGCTGCCATGCCAACCTCCCTCCCACCCCCCAGCATTTTACAAACACCACATTCTAATTTCCTTCTTGCCAATTCACAATTACTCCACCCAACTTTGCAACAATATGTGCGGTTTGGTCCATAAACTGAAGGCTGTCAAGAGCTGTGGAGCAGTAGAAACAGTGTGAAACATTGCTCCTTTCTTTTTCCACTATGCTAATATTTCAATCAGTTCTGAAATTAAAAGGTTGCAGCAACACGAAACACATTTGAATCACACTAAACCACACTGTAAACAGAACAATCATATATTCTACTGCATGGAGCACAAATTTTGCTTTTTTTATATAACACTTATAACAGAGTAAAATGTGCTAAGCTTCCCTTGTTATATGCCTTACAGAAAAAAAGGTACACTACAATAAACATCTCACTACATCAATGCATATAGTATAAATCCTGGGTTGGAAAAGAGGTCCACAAGAATCTATATCCTGTTACAAAATAGTCCTTTATGAAGCTGGCAGCAAAGCAGTCACATTGTTCTTTGCATCAACTCATCACTTGCACATCCAACTTTTGCAGGCCCTGCATCATTATCCTGTGTTTCACTGTATGCTTTCATATCTATATCACTATATATTTTTGTCTATATCTGAAACAATACTTGCCTTAAAAGGGAATAATTATTGCTTTTCAGATGCATGTTGCTGACTACATAGTTCCTCGTGATCTGTGAAAAAGGAAAATGTAAAGTACATTGATAACATTCTCCACTTGCATTTGTATTACCATTGCAAACCTGTTAAGTACAGATGCATTAATGTAACATTTGTTTTCTTGAAAATTAATGGTCGCTTCTGGAAGGGTGCACTGTTATGACCCTTATACAGTTTGCAGATTTAGTTATGAAAATAAGTGTGGTTAGAATAGGTTGACCTAACACTTGAGAAACTTCTTTCAGACTTCCTAATAGCAGCAGAGTGTAAGTCAGAGTTCTTCAATATTTTCCACACATTATTATAACTTGATAACCTGAGTGTTAATCTGATTTTCTTATTTCATAATTGATGTGATAACTATACTATTAAAAGAAGATTCTCAACTTGGATTATAAATTATTGGTGCATCAGAAATCTCTAACATCTATATGCAAATAAGTTAAAGCTATGCATTTTTATATTAAGATACCTGCTTTCTTACAAATTATGTGGTTAATCAAAGCATTAATTTTATTATTTTTTAAAATCCTGTCATGGGATGGAGATGTCTTCAGAAAGGCCAATAGTTGTTGCCCATCCCTAACTACCCTTGAGGTTATTTGTACAATGAAAGAAACAAATAAGTCAGTTTTTACACATCAACTTATGATGATTCAGTTTCTTGATAGAACAATCAGAGCTAGTATTTAACTTTCAGGTTTTTATATAAATTGACAATAAAAAGAATCTATCTTTTTGCAGTACATTTTCTTCAAACTCAAGATTTCTGTAAATATAATGAACACTAACATTGAAATAAAAACAAAGAACTGCGGATACTGTAAACCAGAAACAAAAACAGAAGTTGCTGGAAAAGCCCAGGAGGTCTCGCAGCATCTGTGAAGAGAAATCACAGAGTTAACGTTTCGGGTCTGATGATGCTTTCTCACAACTGCAACGTTAATACAAACGTTGAAATAATTGGATCCTATATAAAATGTTTGCTTAGTTGAAACAACATTTAATCAATATCTATCAATGAAAGTAACAATGCTATTTAGCATTCATTTTTATTAATCATTTGGTTCTGAACTTAACAAATGAGAACTTGTTTTATATATCAGTAAAACAAAAGCATAACCTTTGAAGATTATCAGCATGTATATGGCTTAAAGTAGTTGATTTAAAGATGACAATGACTGCATTTGTTCTGAATGGAAGATTTGAAACAGTCTTCAAATTCCAGATCAGTGTCAAGCAAAGCTGTTCCAGAGCCCTATAATATTTAAAACTCACCTAAAATATTAACTGTTCTCTGAGCAGTCTGTGGAGAGAAAGCAGAGTTAATGTTGTGGGTATAGTAATCCTTTCTTTAGAATGCATTCTCAGTTCTAAAGAAGAGTCACTGGACCCAAAATGTCAACTCTGCTTTCTCTCAACAGATGCCAGACCTGCTGAATTTTTCTAGAGATGTAAAGTCTAATTGTTGGTATCTAAATTTTCAAATCAGCTGGTCATTGTAAGCCTTTTAATGTTTAGGATTTTTGTCTCCACGTGTAAATTATTTACATGGTTACAAGAATGCTAAGGTCAAGGCTTTGGTTATGCTTTGTCATTTTAAACACAGGAGATTTATGATTGATGCCAAGTCTGATGTTGGACAGGACTAGATTCTCCAAATAAATTGCTTTTGAAACACTGAAATCTAAATGAATCTTTCATTTGCTGAGGGCAAACAAGCAGAACTTTAATGTTTTGATAGGTAGGGCTATTTTTCTTTCTACATACTCAAACATTCTATTTTACTACATTTCATTATGCAAATACAGTTAAATGACCCTTATTATGAAGAGCATGTGGTGCATAAAATATTGCTTTGCACTGGTCGGTTTGTATTCTTATTCATGCATTGTAACTTTATTTCCCCCACACAGAGATTAGGAAATACTTGCCATGGGAAACAATGAAGGAAATCAAGTGGTCTTTTAAAAAAATGTCCAGAAATAATTGCCCAGACTTTCCAGTGATCAGACAGTCGTTTTAGCAGAAAAGTGTACTTGGGCAAGGGGACCCTGAGGAATCCCCAGCACAGCAAACTCCAAGGGAATTGCCTTGGAAACTGAGGATTCTATTCGGCTATTTCCCGATGCCTAGAACCCTTTGAAAAAAATTCAATGTAAAATCAGGGAATTCTGCTGCAGGTAAGTAAGTAGTCTCCTAGGAAAAGGTAGACGATTTAAAAAGCTTGTCTAACCCTTCAGTGAGTATTAAACTGACCCCCAAGTCACTACACTTCTTCTAGACCCTTTGTATTCCCCAGACACGATTACTACCGCCCCCACCCCCGTACCCTCAGGACACAACAAACTCCTCCCTGAGTTTCTCTTCCCCTGCTGTTGGACCGAAACCCATCACGGAGGACCCGATTCACGTTCCCCCGCCCTATGATGCTGGCCCTTTGATTCAGAATATGGCAAATGGCTGCTGTGAAAAAGGCAGAGTGGTTTACCTTCCAACTGTTAGTCTGCGCCATAAGGGACCTCTGGATTTGTATTTCTGGAGGAGCCCTGATCGGAAACTTATGTCAGAAATTGGGAACTCTTCCGCTATATGAAAAAAGAACAGAGTGGCAATCTACGTCTGATCTCCACTCCTCGGGAAATCTGGCTCACGACAAATTGTTTAACAAAGTTTAAACATTTTGGTTTTCAATTGTTAAATGCTTGTTAATTATATCTTGATGTATCGTTGAAATAAAAACTGTATTTAAAAGATCTCAAATTTATCTAGGGAAGATTTTGGAATGTCGATGTGCTGTTATCGTGATGCAAACCAAAATGTTACGCGTGCCATTGCAATTACTAGTTTATGATGTTGAAATCAGGTTTATAAGTCTGCTGCAAAAGCACAAATCAAGTTCTTTATGTGGGATGAGGCGAGTTCCAATTAAGGAGAATAACTCTCCAGTTGTAAAATCAATAAAATGCTGCATAGCTGTACTAGAATTATCGAGTTCAGTGCTAGCAATAATGGGGAAAAGTCATTCATGAACTCTACAAACGGATTGAAACTTTGCCACCATTTGTCAGATGAGCATCAGGGCAGAGTTCCACTCTGCTACATAATTTATTTGTTCAAATTATTTTGATATTGTTAAATGGTTCTCTCCATGAAATGTCACTCTCTCGTTCCCATGTCCAACCTTTTTAATCTCCAAAATCCTTAAATTTATTATCTCCTGTAAATCTAGAAACTTCACACTTGAAACCCTCTGATCATATTTTTGACTGCACCTGCCACATTTCTTTAAAGGGCTCGTGAAAGTCATAAATATCAAAATAATATGACCACATGGTCTCTCCTTAACCTTCTCCACCTGCCTGCCACATTTAAAATGTTGACCATACTATTCTCTTTCCGTGCCTGTTCCATATCATTCAATAGGGTGGAACTGCTCTCCTGGTTCTATTGTTACCTTTTTGATCAAAGTTAGTGGATCAAGTGCAGTGGCTTCTTTTTGCACTCCTGCGTAGTCAGTTGCCTTTGGTGTCCCCTGAGGATCTATCTTTGCCGCTTTCATATTTCTGATCTACATGCTATCCTTTGGTGATATCACCCAAAAACAGACCACCAGTTTCACAGTGTGTACTGACAAAACCTGGCTCTGCCTCACCGCCACCTCTCTCCAATCCATCATTGCCAATAAATAGGAAGATTGCTCAATGTATTTTACATCTGACATCCAATCCTGGATGAACAGAAAACTCCTCCAATGTAATATTGAAATAAATTGTCTTTGGTGCAAACTCCATTCCCTAGATATCAGCTCCAGCTCTCACTATCACTAAGCAGCAGACTTTCATCTGCACAACATTAGACACACCCCTGCCACAGGCTATCTGCTGCTTATCCATTCCTTTGTTACCCTCTTGACCTTCCACATGCTAGCTTCTATAAATTTAAAATCATCTAAATCTTTACTGCCCATGTCTTTATTTGTACCAAGACCCATTCCCATCAACTGTGAGTCCAGTGACCCTTCAGTAGAACACCCGCTGAGTTTCTCCAGCACTTTTTGTTTTTGTCACGTAACTTCATAGTCATAGACTCATATAGCACAGAAACAGACACAATGTTCCAACTTGTCCATACTGACCAGAAATCACAATCAGACCTAGTACTATTTGCCAGCATTTGGCCCATATCTCTCTAAATGCTTCATAATCATATGTCCATCTAGATGCCTTTTAAATGTTGTAATTGTACTTGCCTCCAAAACTTCCTCTGGCAGCTCGTTCCATTAACACACAATCCTCTGTGTGAAGAAGTTCCCCCTCAGGTCCTTTTAAAATCTTTCCCCTCTCACTTTAAAGGTATACCCTCTAGTGTTGGTCTCCCCCACACTAGGAAAAGGACCTTGGCTATTCACCCTATTCATGATTTTTGCTGTTTGAAAATATGATAAACATAAAATATAAAATGTACAGATCGTGCATTTGAAGTAGCCAATTACTTTGCTTTCAATAAACATCACTTTCACTCATAATATTTTGTGAAGTTGAAATTATTTATCATTTCATAGTTTTTTTTCAGTATTCTGCTTCAGTTCTCAAACATTATTGGAATTGGCATCAACAAAGCAATATTTTCAACCAAGTTTCTACGAACAATGAACAAAATTATTTTAAACCTTGCAATAATCATGTAAGAATATCTGCAACTCAGCTATAATTGCTTATATTTAAAGTGATTTCACTGAGTGAACCTGAACAATAAATCATATGGTGTAGTAATAAATTGTTTAAATCATTCCAAGATGTATTTGGTTTCTGTAGCAACCAGTGAAATCTTTAACTGCAGCAACAATTTTATTTTAATCTACAAACACTAACACCCAATGGTTACACAGACCTAGTGTTGAAATGGCAGGTGTTTAATAAGCGTGAAGAAAGGTTCCTTGTCTGTCCAGCACTATTTTATGCCTTCAATTACAGATTGCCTTTGTAAATCAAATAGTAGTTTCATTCTAACTAAAATATTCTCCATTTCTCAAAACCAGATTGCTGAGACATATGCATTTCTCCCAAGAGAAGCAGTGACCAGGTTTTTGATGAGCTGCACAGAATGTCAAAAACGAATGCACATAAACCCGAATGGTGTGGACTCAAAAGGTAAATGCTGGATATTTATTGAACATTTTTTTTAATGGAATAGTTAACTTTCTTTCTGCCATGTGTAAAAGATAAATAATAATGCAGTTTATTTTATACATTTTTCAGAAAATGAAAGACCTTCCTCACTGGCTGGCGTGATAGATTATAATATGCCCATTACTGCCACATACTTGAAGCAGATGAAACTCCAGTTTATGAGTACACCTCATCACCTGGTAAGTTTGACAAATAATGATGACAATTCATACTACTTTTAGTTATATTAATAATTTAAATGGTTTAATTGAAAAACATCCATTTAATACAACGTTTTATAATTACCTTGGATAAATTTGAAATATTGTCACAAAGAACCGTCTATGGTTTCTTTGGGCCAATTAAAAACTACGTGCCTGCATAATTTTGTATGGAAAGTATGCCAAAATGGTTTACATTCATGTTTTCTTTGTTGAGTGAATAACATATTTACAGACAGGATTAAACAATTACACTTTTACTGTTTTAGCATTTTATTGATTGCTGTGATGATTTAAAAAAAATAAATAATATTTAATTTACCAGTCCATTGTATTAAAAATAAACATGGAAAACTGGAAAGCCTTTCTTGTATTAGTATGACAAAAAAAATGCATAAACATTTTTTCCACTAGTAGGAAAGTCTAGGAACTGAGACCACAGCCTCAGTCAGAGTGAAGGGATGACTCTTTAGAATAGCGATGAGGAAGAATTAATTCAGCTGGAGAGTGGTGAATGTGTGGAATTCATTGTCACAGAAGGATATGAATGCCAACAGATTCAATGTATTTAAGACAGAGATAGATATATTCTTGATTAGTAAGCGGATCCAAGGTTCCAGGAAGAAGGCAGAGAATGATGTTGAAAAACATATCAGCCATGATCAAATGGTGGAGCAGACTTGATGATGTGAATGGCCTAATTCTGCTCCTATATCTTATGGCCTGATGACTGGTCTTCCTCTTTTGTTTTGTTCTTGCTATACAACTATTGCCCAATTTCAAATGTAATATTCCCAGAGGCCTGGGAGCAGGTCAAAGGGGTAAAGGGAAATATAGAGGAGCTTTAAGCCAGGAGCAAATAAGTTATGTCATAGAAGAGGCAAGAAATATTAAAAACAAAATACACTTGTATGTTTATCTAATAAAGTTCATGTTTCATAGCAGCTGAATAACAAGGTATTTTTGCATTTTCACACGGTATAGTTTGAGATAAGTTATTTATTATATATAAAATCAGGTAGTTGTTTGAGTCAAGCTTGCCCTCTTGTGTTTAAGATTTGTAATTAGTGCATTTATTTTAAAACAATATACATTTCAATTGTTCATAGAAATTTTTACACTTATTTCTTGATAATTTTGGCAAATTTCTGCTTGAAATGTATTTTAAAAAGTTGTGAAATACAATGCACATCTCAATGCTGTCAGTTGAAGTCACTTAACCAGAATTTCAAACAAAATTAAATAATTGTACAACAATGATTACCTTGGCAATTTTTAGACAGCTTTACAATCTTTTCTAAAGTGGTTCGTGATTCCTATGGCCTCAGCAGCACACAAAGTCACTATATTTGCTATTATTATGGAAGTTAAGGCATAATTCAATTGATAAAATAACAAAGAACATTTGGAAGAACATGACATACCTCTATATACAGTAAGTCCCTATTTTCAGTTGTCTCATTTTGCAGCATTTTCCTGTCACATTGCAGATATAATAGGAAAGGATCAATGTGTACACTTAACATTGGAACTTTTGCTTGATCATTATTTAACACCAGGGCTGACTTTGTTTTGGAATGGGCTTTTGTGCTGCCTCAAACACACGCAAAAGCTTGATTCTCTTAATAATCTCTTGCCTGGCCAATTTTCTTTCTCCCTTTTCTTTCATCCTGACCATCCCACACCCCCCTGCTTGATAGTTATATTACGATCAATGTACGATCATGTCTAGGAAGCAAAAGAAACAGAAATAAAGCTAGAATTAAAAACAAGTGATATGAGAGAAAGAAACAACTAAAGATGTATTAAAATTTAATAATAACTAAATTCTAATAAATTCAATTTAAAATGGAGACTCTCCACACTTATGAAATTAAAGTTTGAAACTATATATTGTATGTATCTATGTCATTAAAAATTCACTTCTATCTTAATGTATCATTTTAACTTATTTTGGGTGTATTTACTTGTTACATTCTGCAATTTCATGTCCTTTGTGTTTATGGAAACGTATCAATGGTTCAGTTAGTTCAGTTGGTTGGAGGGCTGTATAGTGATGCCAACAGCACACGTTCAATAGGACTGAGATGAGGAGAAATTTCTTCACTCAGAGGATTGCGAATTTTTGAAATTCAGTACTCTGGAGAATTTCGTTGAGTTCAGTAATTGAATACATTAAAGATAGAGATCAATAGATTTACAGATATTAAAAACAGTAAATGATATGGGGCTTGTGTAGAAAATGGCAATGAGGTAGACCCAAGTTTATCTCAGCTAGAATGGAAACCAAACCCTGTTAAGGGTGTTAATCAGATCCATGTGCTAGCTTTCTAGCTAACTAAACTAACTTGCACCCAATTATCAAGCAAACTTATTAAAGTATACAATGGAACAGTTACCAATGAAACTCGATGCAAATTCAAGAAACATCGCTTTATCTTTTATTACTCTATAGCCTTCTGGGCTCAATATTGAGTTCAACAACTTTATATTGCAACATCTGCCTCCATCTTGTTCTATGTTTTCTTCTGGCTTATTTATTTCTTTATCCCTTCATGCTGTATTCATGTATTTTATATGGCTTCTATATACAGATTCTGGATACAACTTTTATTTCTTTACTATATCATTACCATTCTCTGACTGTAACATCGTGAAGTTTTTCATTAGTTAATGTTTCAGCACCTCCACCCGAACAGACTTGTATTTTTCTTCTATTTTCTCCCACCTTATACTAACTTAACATCTCTTATGTTTCTGTCTGTCTTCAGTTTTGGTGAAAAATCATTAATTTGAAATGTTAGTTCAGTTTCTCTTTACGGACGTTGCTTGATCTGCTCAGTATTTTCAGCATTTTTTTTTTGTTTTTATTTCAGCATATGTATCTTGTAATGACCACTGACCCAGATGCAGTACAGTAAGGGAAATTTGGAATGTCTTTAAAATGTCTGTGGAATTTGTAATTATTTGTGAGAACTCTTGAGAAGGATCAGTGCATGTATCAATTTTAAAGGGATTAATTATAATTTTCTTGGATAATTAATACTTACCCTTACAACCTGGATCTGGAAGCAGAACCAAAGAAAGTTAACATGCAAAAACCATGTGTCTGGCAAACATAAACAGAAGCTGCACACAGAAAAGAAAGCTACAAGCAGAGAAGCTAGGGCAGAGGACGGGGAAGCAGGAAATGGTGAAAGCTATCAATCCAAAATGCAGACATTGAAGAGAAAGTAGTCAGAGACAGAAAGAGGAGCACAGAATGTTCCTATGTTTTTGTGTTTGGTCAAGAAGAAGACATGATCTGTTCAAAGTAGTGTGCAACTGGCAAAAAACGAATAAAACTTTGATAGCTTCATGAATAGCGCAGAAATGCAAATGTGTGTGCTTGCCTGGCCAGAAAGTGAACATAACTGTTATTAGTTTAAAAAAAAATCTTTGGAACATTGCACTATAAGGATTGAAATAACCTGAAAAATATTAGGTTTATAGAACTGTATCTCTCTGATGATAATTGTGTCCATGTAAATGAAAAAGTGAACAAAGGACCCTTTACCTACCCTGCATGAATAAAGAAAACACAAAAGAGAAACTATTTAGCTCATAAAGCTCCATTTCTGTGGAAGTAGCAGGAGCAAATCCTGGAGTTGAGTCCAGCAAGGGGAAGCGAGTCCTGGAGCGGAGGTCTACAAGAAGAAGCTGGTCCCCGTGCAGAGGCTGGCACAGGGAAGAGAGTGACAGAGAAACTTGAAGCAGCTGAGAGCTGGTGCAGAGTGCACTGGAGGCTTGGAGCGAAGCAGGAATGGGCTGGGGTCTGGCGCAGGCAGTCAGACCATGTGTGGAAGCCCCTGTAATGTTTATTTGTGATTTGTTTATCTGACAGTAGTACCTATTCCTATAACAATGTCTTATTTCTAACTTATACGATGAATCATTGTAAAGTAATGAAACTATTTTTCTTTTTTATTCCTCTTTTTGTGTCCAAGATTTGTACCTAGGTACTTGTACCTAGGATGGCCACAGCAGGTGAAATTGTAAAACTTTTCACTGTCCTCCTGTACTTTTGTACTTGAGTGCACGTGACAATAAGGGATATTCTAGGATGTAGGTTTGCTTGCTGAGCTGTAGGTTTGATATCCAGACGTTTCGTTACCTGGCTAGGTAACATCATCAGTGGCGACCTCCAAGTGAAGCGAAGCTGTTGTTTCCTGCTTTCTATTTATATCTTTCTCCTGGATGGGGTTCCTGGGGTTTGTGGTGATGTCATTTCCTGTTCGTTTTCTGAGGGATTGATAGATGGCATCTAGGTCTATGTGTTTTGATTATGGCGTTGTGGTTGGAGCGCCAGGCCTCTAGGAATACTCTGGCATGCCTTTGTTCAGCGTGTCCCAGGATAGATGTGTTGTCCCAGTCGAAATGGTGGTTTTTTTTCATCCGTGTGTAGGGCTACGAGGAAGAGAGGGTCGTGTCTTTTTGTGGCTAGCTGGTGTTCGTGTATCCTGATGGCTAACTTTCTTCCTGTTTGTCCTACGTAGTGTTTGTGGCAGTCCTTGCAAGGAATTTTGTAGGTGACATTGGTTTTGTCCATGGGATGTACTGGGTCTTTTAAGTTTGTTAGTTACAATGCGCAGTGCGCAAAAAATACAATGCGCAGATTCCTCAAGAACAAACCACGACAAGCAGACCAAACACAGCCAGAAACCCTAACCACTTTTCCATACATCAAAGAAGTTTCAGAAATGACAGCCAGACTACTAAGACCCCTCTGAATCATAGTAGCACACAAACCCACCAACACTCTCAAACAAAAACTAACAAACTTAAAAGACCCAGTACATCCCATGGACAAAACCAACGTCATCTACAAAATTCCTTGCAAAGACTGCCACAAACACTACATAGGACAAACAGGAAGAAAGTTAGCCACCAGGATACACGAACACCAGCTAGCCACAAAATGACACAACCCTCTCTCAGTGTAGCCCTACACACGGATGAAAAAAGCCACCATTTCGACTGGGACAACACATCTATCCGGGGACAGGCTAAGCAAAGGCATGCCAGAGAATTCCTAGAGGCCTGGCACTCCAACCACGACGCCATAAACATAGACCTAGATGCCATCTATCAACCCCTCAGAAAACAAACAGGAAATGATATCACCACAAACCCAGGAACCCCATCTAGGAGAAAGATATAAATAGAAAACAGGAGACAACAGCTTCGCTTCACTCTGAGGTCGCCACTGATGATGTTACCTAGCCAGGTAACAAAACGCCTGGAAATCAAACCTACAGCTCAGCGAGCAAACCTACACACTAAATCTCAACCTGAGCTACAAACCTTCACAAACCTTGCAAAGGATATTCTAATTCTAATGTACTTGGGAGTTTCATGTGATGTACCTTTGTTCCAGCAAAAACTCTCCCAGTAAGATGGCAGTGGAGTAGGGTTTCTGAGCCCACAGCTCACCCACTCGGTCTGCTTTTCCTTTTGTTCTTTTTTCTCCTCTTCTATGTTTAATCTTTTATTTTATTTACTTCTCTGTTGAAGAACTTGGTTGTGGTGACAGCATCAACTGTGGTCAGTAAGTGAGCCCTGCACGGACTCATTACTGTGGACGAGGTGAGTTTGAGATCCTGGCAGCTTTTATATCAACGAGGCAGTCCTAGTGCTGAATCATGGCTGCTGTGGTGGAGGCGGGTGTGAATTCCTAGTGGCATCCATCTCCAGCTCAGATTCATGGAGGTGGTGGCAGAGGTGAGTTTGGGCCCAGTATGGAACCCGGTGGTATTGGCGAGGTAGGCCTGAAGCAAACTCTTTGTGTCAGTGGAGGAGAGTTTGGGCTGGAGCAGTACCTGGTGGCATTGGTGGCGTCTGCATTGGCAAGGTCCAGCGAGGACTCATAGTGGCAATGGCATCAGTGGAGGTGAGATGGTGCTGAAGACACAACTTGCATTCCAATGAAATCATCATGGCAAAAGGGGGCTTGTGCCTGGCCACCAGGCCCATGGCCCATCGTGGAGCATTTAATAAGGAGGAGCATTTAATAAGAAAGATGAACACTTTTATTTTTCTGCCTTTATATTCTATGTTTTGATTTATTTTTCTGTATTTTAAGATGGCACTAGAGAGTGACTACACTTCACAACATTTTTCACTGTATTTTGTGACAAAATACGCAAGATAATAAATAAATCAAATCAATTATACCAATCTACCTTTCTATTTAAAATATATTTTGCCTGTTAATTCATGTTTGATTTGTACTGGTGCTGATTTGTGTTAAAGTCTACAATACAAAGAACCCTGTTGGTAATTTCTACATATGCAGGTCATTCAGTAAATTTGAATATTTTGATTTACGCGATAAGTTTATCCTGTGTGAAATGTAACAAAAATTGGGGTTAGATCTGGGATATGAACCCAGAGATTGAAGTTCAAGAAATTTTTCAGAATTTAAACAAGATTTCACATTTGGTGTTGCTATATTGAACTAGGAAATTGACATGAATATCTTTGAAACTCAAGCCTTTGCTGAAAGGAAAGTTCTGACTCAGAGTTGTGAATAGTTGCAAAAAGATGATTCACAGGCTGTAGTAGAGCTCGTGGGGATTAATGTGTGATTGGGGGCTAAAAGGGTCTGTATCCTTGAAGTCTTGGTAGGTATTTGAAGTTCGAGGAGGAAAGGATCAAATCTGTCAGTGCCCAACTGCAACTGGCCAGAATTAAAAAGGGTAAAACTAAGCAAGCTTAACTTAGAGAGAAATTATCAAGAGAGGAAACATGTCAAAATGGAACGTTAGTTCGGATTTCACAAACTTAAGGTACTGAGGGGATATGAAGCTTCCTCAAAGAGAAATTTTCTTAATTTTGATTTAATTAGCAACTTCTACTACCTCATTTTAGTGAGAATGGACTGGGAATATACTGTGTCCTTCAAGAAATTCACCACAAATCTGAATTTGTGTAAAGAACAGTGGGCTATGCTTCGATAAATTATTTTAGAAAGGAAGGCTTTGGATTTATCTCAGCAGAGCACTTGTGTGATTATGTGAAAGTAAAAACTGCAGTACCGAATGCATCTGAGTTGATGCCAGAGGCCCACAGACAGAAATTTAGAAGCTTGATAAAGAGAACATGTCTGACCCATTTTGCTTCTGAAAGAGGGTCATATCAGGTTTGAATGGTTAACTCTGTTCTTCTCACCACAGATGCTCCTGAGTTTCTCCAGCATTTTCTATGTTTGTTTCAGACTTTCAACATCCATAGTATTTTGTTTTTACTTGATGACTTTACTTACATGCTTTACTGCTGATTTCTGTGACACTGGCAAACTTTCAGTTTTCTTATAACTTTCCCCTGACTGTAGTAGAAATGTGGATTACAGAATGATTACCATGGCTTCTATTGATTAGATTTCTTTTCAGGCAAATGATCTGCATGACACTAATAGCATTTCCCTTCGGTCTTCAGTAGATATATTAGTGTGTTTTGTCTCTTTACACCAGCTGCAATCACATACTTCTCTTTTCCATCTTGTCCACCTATCACAAGGATCTCCTGATTAGCAGTGATCGCTCCAAATGTCCTGTCTTGTGTTATTATGACTCACTTTGTGTTGATTTTCTATTGATTTGATACTAATGACAGTCTTAAACAAATGAAACCTTTGGAGCAGTTCTGAACACTAACTCATAACATGAGCAACCTGTTGTAGATTGTGGGGTTATTTTGAAAGAAACATAAAAATGTTGAGCCTATTGATCATAGGAATCATTACCTAGCTTAACACATTGCAAACGTATTTGCAACGTGTCTTCAGAATCTGTATACTTGTAGCATTCAGTGCTAGATTATATGGGGACTGACTTCATTCCTAGAAATATTTTCAACATTTCTGACAAACAGTGGATCACTGTCAGGCACCATCACCTCTGGCAACCCACAAGTAGGAAGTCAACTTTTCAAATTTGCAAAAGTTTTTTCACTTGTGGTATAAACTCAGCATTTATCCACCTGCTGTACATATCCACCAAAATAAGGAATTCTGTCATCTATTTCAAAGAAATCAACAAATACTTATTTGCATGATTTCCTTGTGTTGGACCAATGAACTTTGGATGCATTATTTCTCATTCTAGAGACATACTTTTCAATAATTCTTCAATATCTCTGCCTAATTTTGGATACCAAAACCAGTTTCTTGCTACCACTTTCATACAGACAATCCCTGTGTGCTTTTGATGTTGTTTCCCCAACAATCTTTCACTAGAATTTGGTGGAATACTATAAATAAACCCCAGCGGTTACAGCATTGATAAACACCATTCATTTCTATGTGTGAGATAGTGCTGTTGTTTCTCATCACGCTGTTCAGGCCATCCATTCATGAAATAATTGAGCATTTCACTGAGCACTACATCCCTGGGACCTTCTTAACTAATTTCTCTGGAAAACAATGGCATGTCATTTATATATGGAAAGTAATGTACGAGTTACAAGCTAAGAACGAATCAGTCTTCATAGAAAATCTCAAGTGCATCCACATTATAATGACCTACCGACTAAATTTCTGATTATTAACATTGTACCAAGGAGTCATTAAAATCAAATCCACTTCTGAAGTCATGTTACTGCGAGATCGTAGCCTGTCTTTGAACCAAATATGAATTTAAGGACTTGGTGGTTAATTAACAAAGTGAATTTTCTATCATACAGGTAGTTGAAGAATTTTGTAATACCACCTGAATGCGGCACAGTGGCTCAGTGATTAGCACTGCTACCTCATAGCACCAGGGACCCAGGTTTGATTCCACCTTCAGATGACTGTGTGAAGTTTGCACATTCTCCCCATATCTGCAGGAACTTCCTCTGGATTTTTCCCACAAAGTGAAATTAGGTGGATTGGCCATGCTAAATTGCCCGTACTATTCAGGGATGTACACGTTGGGTGGATTAGCCTTGGGGAATGCAGGGTTACAGAGATAGGAAGAAAACTGGGTCTGGGTCTGGGTCTGGGTGGAATGCTCTTCAGAGGGTCAGTATGGCCTGCTTCAATACTGTAGGGATTTTATGTTCTGTGATGATTATGTTTCTGTCTCACCTTGAGTGACATCACTCTGGCTTCATTGATGAACGTGAAGCAGAAACAACAGGTCTTTCAATCCACACAATCTTCTATTACGATCTTGAATAACATAGGGGAGTGGTGATGGCCTAGTGGTATCACTGTTGGACTGTTAGTCCAGAGATCTAGGTAATGTTATAGGGACCTGGATTCAAATCCCGCCATGGTGATGGTAGAATTTGAATTTAATAAAAAAAAACTCTGGACTTAAGAGCTTAATGATGACCATGAAACCATTGTTGATTGTCAGAATGACCTTTAGAGAAGGAAATTGTCATCCTTACCTGGTCTGGCCCACATGTGACTCCAGATCCACAGCAATATGGTTGACTCTTAACAATTAAGGATGGGCAATAAATGCTGGCTCAGCCTAATCAGTCCTTGCCTTTCCAAATTTGTGTAAATCCTGTCCTTCAGGATTCCCTCCAAAAACTTGCCCACCACTGACATCAGGCTCACCAGTCTATAGTTCCCCAGATTGTCGTTACCACCTTTCTGAAATAATGATACCATGTTAACCAACCTTACCTGTGACTATCAATGATACAAATTTCTCAGCAAGGGACCCAGCAATTACTTCCCTAGCTTCCCACAGAGTTCTAGGGTACACCTGATCAGGTTTTGGCGATTTATCCACCTTTATGCATTTCAAGACTTCCAGCACCACCTCCTCTGTCATATGGACATTTTTCAAGATGTCACATAAATGCAAGGTGCTGCATTTTGGGAAAGCAAAGCTTAGCAGGACTTATACACTTAATGGTAAGGTCCTAGGGAGTGCTTTTGAACAAAGAGACCTTGGAGTGCAGGTTCATAACTCCTTGAAAGCAGAGTCACAGGTAGATAGGATAGTGAAGAACGTGTTTGGTGTGCTTTCTTTTATTGGTCAGAATATTGAGTCCAGGGGTTGGGAGATCATGTTGTGTCTGTACAGGACATTGGTTAGGCCATTGTTGGAATATTGCATGCAATTCTGGTCTCTTTCCTCTTGGAAAGATGTTGTGAAACTTGAAAGGGTTCAGAAAAGATTTACAAGGATATTGCCAGGTTGGGGGATTTGAGCTGTAGGGAGAGGCCGAACAGGCTGGGGCTGTTTTCTCTGGAGCATTGGAGGTTGAAGGGTGACCATATAGAGGTTTACAAAATCATGAGGGGCATGGATAGGATAAATAGTCAAAGTCTTTTCCTTGGGGTGGGGGAGTCCAGAACTAGAGGGCATAGGTTTAGGGTGAGAGGGAAAAGATATAAAAGAGACCTAAGGGGCAACTTTCTCACACAGAGGATGGTATTGCAACATTTAAGAGGCATTTGGATGGGTATATGAATAGGAAGGGTTTGGAGGGATATGGGCCAGGTGCTGGCAGGTGGGACAGAATTGGGTTGGGATATCTGATTGGCATGGACGGGTTGGACCGAAGGGTCGGTTTCCATGCTGTACATCTCTATGACCCTATTTCCCCACATTCTATATCTTCCAGATCATTCTCCACAGTAAACACTGATGCAAAACACTCATTTAGTATCTCCCGCGGCTCCACACAAAGGCTGTCTTGTTGATCTTTGAGGGGCCCTATTTGTTCCCTAGTTATCCTTTTGTCCTTAATGTATTTGTAAAAACCCTTTAGATACTCCTTAACCCTATATGCCAAAGCTATCTCATGTCCCCTTTTTCCCCTGCTGATTTCCCTCTTGAGTGTACTCCTACTGTCTTTATACTCTTCCAAGGATTCACCTAATCTCTCCTGTCTATACCTGACATATGCTTCCTTCTTTTTCTTAAGCAAACCTTCAATTTCTCTAGTTATCCAGCATTCCCTACACCTGTCATCCTTTCCTTTCATCCGAACAGGAATATACTATCACTAGACTCTCGTTATCTCACTTGTGAAGGCTTCTCATTTTCCAGCTGTCCCTTTACCTGGGAACATCTGCCCCCAATCAGCTTTTGAAAGTTCTTGCCTAAAACCGTCAAAATTAGCCTTCCTCCAATTTAGAACTTCAACTTTTAGATCTGCTCTATCCTTTTCCATCACTATTTTAAAACTACTTGAAATATGGTCGCTGGCCCCAAAGTGCTACCCCACTGACACCTCAGTCACCTGCCCTGCCTTATTTCCCAAGACTAGGTCAAGTTTAGCACCTTCTCTAGTAGGTACATCCACATACTGAATTAGAAAATTTTCTTGTATACACTTAACAAATTCCTTTCCATTTAAATCCTTAACACTATGGCAGTCCCAGTCTATGTTTGGAAAGTTAAAATTCCCTACAATAACCACCCTATTTTTCTTACAGATAACTGAAATCTCCTTACAAATTTGTTTCTCAATTTCCCTCTGACTATTCGGGGGTCTATAATACAATCCCAGTAAGGTGATCATCACTTACTTATTTCTCATTCCCACCCAAATAACTTCCCTGGATGTATTTCTGGGAATATCCTCCCTAAATACAGCTGTAATGCTACCTCGTATCAAAAATGTGGCTCCCCCTCCTCTCTTGCCTCCCTTTCTATCCCTCCCGTAACATTTGCATCCTGGGACATAAAGCTGCCAGTCCTATCCATCCCTGGGCCATGTTTCTGTAATTGCTTTGATATCCCAGTCCCATGTTCCTAACCATGCTCTGAGTTCATCTGTCTTCCCTGCAAGACCCTTTGCATTGAAGTAAATGCAGTTTAATTTATCAGTCCTACCTTGTTCTCTACTTTGTTCCTGTCTGCCCTGACTGTTTGACTCGCTTCTTTTCTCAACTGTTCCAGTGTAGGATTGATCTCTTTCCTCATTACTTCCCTGCCCCCTGACCCATGGTCCACCCCCACCACGCCCACCCCCCAAATAGCTTAAATCCTCCTGAGCAGCTCTAGCAAATCTCCCTGCAGGTATATTGGTCTCCTTCCAATTCAGGTGCAATCCATCCTTCTTGTACAGGTCGCTTCTACCCCAGAAGAGATGCCAATGATCCAAAAGTGTGAATTGTTCTCCCATACACCAGCTCCACAGCCATGCATTCATCTGCTCTATCCTCCTATTCCTACCCTTACTAGCTTCTAGCACCAGGAGTTACCCAGATATTACTACCATCAAGGACCTCCTTTTTAAATTCCTGCCTAACTTTCTATATTCTCCCTTCAGAATCTCATCCTTTTCCCTTCCCATGTCTAAGGTTCCAATGTGTACAATGACCTCCTGCTGGTCCCTCTCCCCTTTGAGAACATTCTGCACCCTCTCTGAGATATCCTTGATTCTGGCACCAGGGAGGCAACACACCATTCTAAATTTTCGCTGTATTCATGGCTTTGTGCATGGGAAATCATGTCTCACGAACCTGATTGAGTTTTTTGAAAAAGTAACAGAGGATCGGTGAGGGCAGAGCGGTGGACGTGATCTATTATCAGTAAGGCATTTGACAATGTTCCCCGTGGGAGACTGGTTAGCAAGGTTGGATCTCATGGAATATGGGGAGAACTAGCCATTTGGATACAGAACTGGATCAAAGGTAGAAGACAGAGGGTGGTGGTGGAGGGTTGTTTTTCAGACTGGAGGCCTGTGACCAGTGGTGTGCCACAAGGATCGGCGCTGGATCCACTACTTTTCATCATTTATATAAATGATTTGGATAAGAACTTAGGAGATATAGTTAGTAAGTTTTCAATGACACCAAAATTGAAAGTGTAGTGGACAGCGAGGAAGTTTACTTCAGATTACTGTGGGATCTTGATCAAATGGGCCAATGGGCTGAGGTGTGGCAGATGGAGTTTAATTTAGATAAATGTGAGGTGCTGCATTTGGGAAAGCAAATCTTAGCAGGACTTATACACTTAATGGTAAGGTCTTAGGGAGCATTGCCTAACGAAGGGACCTTGGAGTGCAAGTTCAGAGCTCCTTGAAAGTAGATTCACAGGTAGGTGGGATAGTGAAGAAGGTGTTTGCTATGCTTTCCTTTATTGGTCAGAGCATTGAGTATAGGAGTTAGGAGGTTATGTTGTGGCTGTACGACGTTAGTTCAGTCACTTTTGGAATACTGCATGCAATTCTGGTCTCCTTCCTATTGGAAGGATGTTGTGAAACTTGAAAGGGTTCAGAAAAGATTTACAAGGATGTTGCCAGGGTTGGAGGATTTGAGCTATGGGGAGAGGTCGAATAGGCTGTTTTCCCTGGACCGTCGAAGGCTATGGAGTGACCTCATAGGCTTTATAAAATCATAAGGGGCATGGATAGTATAAATAGACAAAGTATGTTCTCTGGGATTGGGGAGTCCAGAATTGGAAGGCATAGGTTTAGGGTGAGAGGGGAAAGATATAAAAGGGATCTAAGGGGCAACTTTTCCATGCAAAGAGTGGTGCGTGTTTGGAATGAGCTGCCGGAGGAAGTGATGAAGGCTGGTACAATTGCAACATTTAAAAGGCATTTGGATGGGCATATGAATAGGAAGGTTTTAGAGAGATATGGGCCAAGTGCTGGCAAGTGGGACTACATTAGGTTAAGATATCTGATCGGCATGGACTAGGGTTTGTTTTCGTGATGTACATCTCTATGACTCTGTGACCCTATGATGCTTTCATCCTGTAAATGAAAAAACACAACTCCAGTGGTGAGATATCTCACACTAAAACCAGTTATTTCTTGGGATCAGAGTGCTATCGTTAGTCAGTATTTTCTTCACATTTAAATGCCTTTTGGCAGTCTAGAGGCACATCCAAGCTATTTCATCTTTGAACAGTTGGTACAGTATGTTAGCTAAGTCCGGTTGAAGTTAAGATGAAATCAAATCATCCCTGTGAATGTTGTAATTTATTCTTTAGTCACCAGTCTCTTTGCTTTCAAAGTAGACTCATCTTTATCCTGTGTTAGATGGATATCTTCATCTATTTGGTGAGGAGGTCATACTTTTGAAGCTGATTTTGCATTATACTCATGGATTTCACTCCCTTCCCTTATTGTCATTTCTCTGTGGTGTTTTGGAATAGAAAAGACTCTCACTCTCTGTTTACTTGGTCACACTGTTGCAAATGTCGGTAAGGGGTAGATGCAGGGGTATGGGTGGGTTGCGCTTCGGCGGGGCAGTGTGGACTTGTTGGGCCGAAGGGCCTGTTTCCACACTGTAAGTAATCTAATCTAATCTAATCTAATCTAAAAACCACTGTTCACAACTCTCAACTGAACTGCAATCATACTTTAAGGTTCTTATGGCACAGTGGTAACATCCCTATCTCTGAACCAGAAGGACTCAATATAGAAAGATGTAGGCAAAGGGGTTCAAGCTGAATTGAAAGTGGCTGCTAATGAAATCAATGCAGCATTCAGCCAAGTATTGCATCAAGGTGACTGAGTAAAATTGAAGTTAGTGGGAATAAGGAGGAAAGCTCTCCAAAGCCTGGAGCCATATTTAAAATATGGGAAGATGGTTGTGGTTGCTGGAAGCCTATCACTTGAGCCGAAAGACATTGCTCAGGAGGTCGTCAGAACAATGTCCTAGGCCTATTCATTTTTAACTGTTTCACCAATGAACTTCCTTCCATCATATGGGAATGTGCAGCAATTATTGCAAAGTGTTCAGTTTCATTCAGCATTTCTCAAATAATAAAGCATTTCTGCATGCAGCAGGACCAGGACTACATTTACGCTTGGGCTATTAAGTGGCACATAAAATTGACACCACATAAATGCCAGGTGCCAATCATTTTCAAGAGGGAACCTTGAAAGACAAGGAGTCAAGGGTTCTGGGGTGCAGATAGAAAATGTAGATGACACCACAACAAGATCAGTTGTGGTGGAATAGATTTGTGAAATCGAATGGTGGAATAGATTTGAAAATTCAAATAGTCTAGTCCTGCTCCAAAGTTCTGTATTCCTAACAGGCTCACTTTAACATTCAACAACATTATGGTAATTGAATTCTCTACAGTCACATCCTCGGGATCACCATTCAGCACACACTCAACTGGACCAGGCAAGACATGTGACTATGAGAGTTGAAAAGTGTGGCGCTGGAAAAGCACAGCAGGTCAGGCAACATCCAAAGTTCAGGAAAATCAATGTTTCGGGCATAAGCCCTGTATCAGGATTGTGGGGGGGAGGGGGGAGGGGACTGAGAGATAAATGGGGGGGGGGGGTTGTGGGCTTGGGACTGGGGGAAGTTAGCTGGGAGGGCGATAGGTATATTGCAGGTGGGGGGGGGGTGATGGTGATAGGTCGGAGTAGAGTGGACAGGTGGGAAGAAAGATGGACAGGTAGGACAGTTCAAGAGGGCGGTTCCAAGTTGGAGGATTGGATCTGGGATGAGATGGTGGGAGGGGAGTTGACGAAACTGGTGAATCGTTGTTGCTGCCATGTGGTTGGAGTGTCCTAAGGTGGAAGATGAGGCGTTCTTCCTCCAGGTGTCGAGTAGCTAGATTTTGGCGGTGGAAGAGGCCCAGGATTTGGATGTCCTTGGCGGAATGGGAAGGGGAGTTGAAGTGTTCAGCCACAGGGTGGTGGGGTTGCTTGGTGAATGTGTCCCGGAGATGTTCTCAGAAACGTTCCGCGTGTTGGCATCCTATCTTCCCAATGTAGAGGAGGCCACATCAAGAGCAATGGACACAGTAGATGAGGTGTTTGCACGTGCAGGAAAATCTCTGCCAGATGTGGAAGGTTTCTTTGGGCCCTTGGATGGAGCTGTGGGCTTAGGCTTTACCAAGGGAAGGTGCCGGGAGTAGAGGGTGGGTTGGTGGGGGGGTGGGGGCGTGGACCTAACAAGGGAGTAACATAGGGGCTCTGTGAAATGCTGATAGGGGCGGGGAGGGAAATATGTCTCTCATGGTGGGGTCTGACTGTAGGTGGCAGAAATGGCAGAGGATGATGTGCTGTATCTGGAGATTGGTGGGGTGGAAGTTGAGGACTCAGGGGATTCTATCCTTGTCAGGGCAGAGGAGACAACCTGGGGGGTGCAGTGAGAGAGAGAGACTCACTGCGAGTCAAAGGATACGGCAGGATATAGATCAGTTCCAGTTATGGACGGAGAAATGGCAGATGGAGTTTAATCCGGGTAAGTGTGAAGTCATAGAAGTTTCGCACAGAAACAGACCCTTCGGTCCACTTGTCCATGCCAACCCATATATACTAAATTAATCCAGTTCCATTTGCCAGCACTTGGCCTATATACCTCTAAACCCTTCCTATTCTTGTACCTATCCAGACGCCTCTTAAAAGGTTGTAATGGTATCAGCCTCCACCACCTTCACTGGCTGCTCATTCCATACATGCACCACCCTCTGCATGAAAATGTTGCCCCTCAGGTCCTTTTTAAATCTTTCCTGTCTCACCTATGCCCTTTCATTTTAGACTCCCCTACCTTGATGAAAATATCTTGACTATTTACCCGATATTTTATAAACCTCTGTAAAGATACGCCTCAGCTTCTGACACTCCAGGGAAAATAATCCCAGTTTATTCAGCCTCTTCCTATAGCTCAAACACTTCAACTATGGCAACATCCTTGTAAATCTTTTCTGCACCCTTTCATGTTTCACAGCATCTTTCCTATGGCAGGGAGACCAAACTGAATGCAGTATTCCAAAAGTGGCCTAACCAATGTCATGAGGTAAAAACAATGACTGCAGATGCTGGAAAGCAAATACTGGATTAGTGGAGCTGGAAGAGCACAGCAGTTCAGGCAGCATCCAACGAGCAGCGAAATCGACGTTTTGGGCAGGGCATCAATGTGGACTTCAACAGCTTCCTCATTTCCCCTTCCCCCACCTCATCCTAGTTTCAAACTTCCAGCTCAGCACTGTCTCCTTGACTTGTCCGGACTTGTCGAACCTGCCTATCTCCTTTTCCACCTATCCACTCTACCCTCTCCTCCTTGACCTATCACCTTCATCTCCTCCCCCACTCACCCATTGTACTCTATGCTACTCTCTCCCCACCCCCACCCTCCTCTAGCTTATCTCTCCATGCTTCAGGCTCACTGCCTTTATTCCTGATGAAGGGCTTTTGCCCGAAACGTCGATTTCGCTGCTCGTTGGATGCTGCCTGAACTGCTGTGCTCTTCCAGCACCACTAATCCAGTATAACCAATGTCATGTACAGCCGCAACATGACCTCCCAACTCCTAAACTCAATACACTGACCAATAAAGGCAAACACCTTCTTCACTACCCTGTGGGCGGCACGGTGGCACAGTGGTTAGCACTGCTGCCTCACAGCGCCGGAGACCCGGGTTCATTTCCCGCCTCAGGCGACTAACTGTGTGGAGTTTGCACGTTCTCCCCGTGTCTGCGTGGGTTTCCTCCGGGTGCTCCGGTTTCCTCCCACAGTCACAAAGATGTGCAGGTCAGGTGAATTGGCTATGCTAAATTGCCCGTAGTGTTAGGTAAGGGGTAGATGTAGATGTAGGGGTATGGGTGGGTTACGCTTCGGCGGGGCGGTGTGGACTTGTTGGGCCGAAGGGCCTGTTTCCACACTGTAAGTAATCTAATCTAATCTGTCTATCTGCGACTCCTCTTTCAATGAACTATGAACCAGCAATCCAAGGTCTCTTTGTTCAGGAACACTTGCCTTACCCTGCCATTAAGTGTACAAGTCCTGCCCTGATTTGCCTTTCCAAAATGCAGCACCTCACATTTGTCTCAATTAAACTCCCATCTGCCACTACTCAGCCCATTTGCTCATCTGATCAAGATCCCGCTGTAATCTGAGCTAACCCTCTTTGCTGCATTACACCACCAATTTTGCTGTCATCTGCAAACTTACTAACCATACCTCTTATATTCTTATCCAACTCATTTATATAAATGACAAAAAGCAGTGGACCCGATGCCAATTCATGTGGCACATCATTGGTCACAGGCTTCCTGTCTGAAAAGCAACCCTACACCACCACCTTGTGTCTCCTACCTTCGAGCTAATCTTGTGTCCAATGGCTAGCCCTCCCTGTATTCTATGTGATCTAACCTTGCTAACCAGTCTACCATGCAGAACCTTGTCGAACGCCTTGGTGAAGTGCATGCAGACAATGTCTACGACTCTGCCCTCATCAATCAACTTCGTCACTTCTTCAAAAACTCAATCAAGTTAGTGGGACATGATTTCCAATGCACAAAGCCATGTCGGCTATCCCCAATAAGTCCTTGCCTTTCCAAATACATGTAAATTCTATCCTTCATAATCCCCTCCAACAACTTGCTCACCACTGATGTCAGACTCATCAGATTATAGTTCCCTCACTTTTCCTTACCATCCTTTTTAAATAATGGCACCATGTTATCCAACCTCCAATCTTCTAGCATCTCACCTGTGCCTATCGATGATACAAATATCTCTGCAAGGACCCCAGCAATCACTTCCCTAGCTCCCCATAAATTCTAGCAAACACCTGATCAGGTCCAGGGAGTTATCCACTTTTATGCATTTTCTGGACTTCAAGAAGGCATGAAAGGCTAGTGAAATGACAGTCTCATGTCAAATGTAATTTAATGCACAGAAGTATGAGCTGATACATTTTAGTAAGAAAAATACGAGGGCATGTGAAATAAAAGATACATTTCTAAAAGACTGCAGAAGGAGAGGAGCCCAAGGGTCTGTGTGCACAAATCATTGAGGATGGAAGGACACATTAAGAATGTTATTAATAAAGTATAAGGAATCCATAAGATCATAAGAAACAGGAACAGGAGTAGGCTGTTTGGCCTATCAGGTCTGCTCTGCTTTTCAGCAGAACCTTAGCTGATCTGACATTTTTCATGTTTGTTTTCCTGAAATCCTTGATTCCCTTACTGAACAAGGACTCTACCTCCACAGCTGTCTGTGGCAATGAGTTCTAAAGACTCTCAATCCTTTGAGAGAACAAATTCCTCTTCATCTCAGTCTTAAATTGGCACCCCTTAAATGACGAGACTATGCCCTTTTGTCCTAATCTCTCCCCTGAGGGGAAACATCCTCTCAGTATTTATCCTGTCAAGCCCCTTAAGAATTAAATGTTTCTCAATGAGATCACCCCTTATTCTTCGAAATTCCACTGAATAGAGTCCCAAACCTTATGCTTAACTTTTACACATAAGACGATACCTTCATTCCAGGGATCATCCTCGTGAACCTTCTCTGAACTGCTGCCAATGAGATAATAACTTGCCCTTAAATAAGGGGATCAAAACTGCTCACAGTAGTCCACTCGTAAACACTGAACTTTACTAGTAGGGTGTAGAATACAAAGGCAAGGAATTATGATGAACCTTTTATAATACAGTTTAGGTCTCAATTGGAATATTGTGTCCATTTCTGGGTATCACCCTTCAGAAAGAATGAGGAGAGGGAGTGTGGAAAGGTTTATCATAATAAAATAAATAAATAAAGAACTTCTGTTGTATGGATAGACAAGAGAAAGTGGGCATCCAAACCAAGTGGGGCCTGGACAGAGAGTCAAGAATCAGATTTGAAATATATGGTAAACGATTCAAAGAAGACAATTTTTTTTATAGAGTATATGGTTAAGATGTGGACTGTACTGCCTGAGAGCTTGGTAGAGGAACATTCAATCATAATGTTCAAAACAAAATTGATAAAGATCTGAAAAGTAAAACAAAATTGCCTCAGGTAAGGACAGCGAAATGGGACTAGTGGAATTGCAGTTGAAAAGAGCAAGGTAGCACAGTCGTGGTTGGCCAGATGGCCTTTTGTGTTGTTATCATTCTATAATAACTTTATGTTTATAATGTATTGAACTGTATTACTTTCATGCTGGAAGAAATTTTATCCCCCAAAATAACATGTTACTGTTAAATGTGCATATTAAGTTTTAAATTATCAGCCTTTTTTCTTTCCTTGCAACTTTTTTATGTTGCCACATTACTGAATTTTTAATGTAAGTGAAAAAGCTCTTGTAGAAAAGTAAAAATGTCTGTACAGTACTTTGAAAACAGTAAACTTGATTGTTGTTGGTGTACATTTTTCTATATGCCAAACATCAAATGTAAACTAATTTCACACATCTAACCATTTTTAATGAGTTTGCCTGGTTCTACTCCTAACTTTTCTTCTGTAAATCCTTCTGCCTATGGTTAAACAATATTACGATATAAACTATATTTTATTGTGTACAACCAATATGAAAGCTACAATCAGAAAATAGGGTTTTTGGAAAATAGGGTTTTGGAAACTGCAGAAAATTTGCTGTTTTGCCTAGTTTAGATACATTAATTCAGACTGTACATAGCAAAAATAGCAAATTTCATTTTGAGAAGAAAAGCATTAAAGTAACAACTTCGTCTGGCATCGTACCCTAAAGACACGTATAAAAAAAAGTGAGATGATTTTGTTTTACTTTTTTTTTAGTGGTGGTGGTGATGGAAGTCCTGGGGAGGGGCCCCAAGGCAAGCCCCAGGCAGCAACAGGGAGGCAGGCCCCAAGCAGCAACAGGAACAGTCCTCGCACAGTCACAGAAATGGTCCAATTTCTCCAGAAGGGAAGGAAACACTCGAGTGGATGATTTTGTTTTAATTCCCCATTGATCTTTGCCCATTGGTTCTGACCTGCCCCTAATCCTTTATTGCCTGCTGGAGACTTACCTGCTTCCCGTCCCTGTGCGGCCGAGTGGCAGGTCAACCAATCCCTGACAATTCGACGGTCCACCCTCTTCCACCGGTTGCTAAGGCCGAGCTCCCCATCTCGAGTTGCTATGGGCGCGGCCCCTCCTCCGGTTGCTAAGGGCTATGCCCCGCCCCTCTCCGGGCTGCCCCTTGCTCCGAGACCGCCAGACTGCGAGCTATGGTGGCCAGTGGCTGCCAAATGAGCCGCGCCGTACGGCTGAGTGCGTGACGTCAACGCCCGCCTTCATCCCAATCCCCATCCCCATCTGTCAGCTCGGGTTTTCGGTTCGGTTTTACTCGGCTCGGCTCGGCTCCGTCTGTCGCCAGCTTCTTCCCACTCTTCATTCCCCCCCGCCCCCACGACAACCTCCACGATCACCAATCTGCCTTCACCAGGATCCCTCCGCTCGGGACGTCCTCACATCCATTCCCACCACCACCACCCCCCCTCCTTTTACAAACCCGCCAGGGAGCCGCCGACCGTCCCGTCCCCCTCCGTCCACCACCTACAACACCCTCCCTGTCCCCCCCCACCCCCCGACTCCCCTTACCACCAACCCCAACACTTCAGAGCTCAGCCAGCGGCGCATTAGGTGAGTGCCTGCGCAGGGCGATCTTCAGGGAGAAGTGGAGTAAGTGGGAGCAGCTTCGGATCTGCCAGTGTGTTGTGAGGGAGGGAGAAGGAGAGGGAGCCCTGGACTAGACTTGGCTTTAAAATGCAATGACCTGATCCATTTTGTCTAAGAAGCGCATGCTTGGCCGAAATAAAAGCTTACTTATTAAATGGCATTCTTGTCTGCATTGGAGATCGCGAGGAAGTCTGATTGCTTGACAAAAATCCGATCGATTCAAAGAAAATGCTGTGTATTTTTGTAAAACTATCCTTTGCTTTCTTTTTTTTTGTTTTATACCCTATGATTATGTCTAAACACGATTTTTTTCTTTCATTTTGATCCGCTCAAATTAAATCCTTCATAGTTTAATTAACGAAATAAAGAAGGGATCAGCCCTTCGTTCTACCTCTTCATTTCTATCCTTACAGCAAAGCCTAAGCATATATTTAAATTATTTTTGCCTTTCATTATCACAGCGTAAAGGCCGGCTTTTGCAGGAGTCATGATTAGATTATTCCGTGTTATCTACAATTCCCTTTAAAAAGTTACTCTTCTCCAATGATTCTGTCGCGTTTACCGAAAAGAAAACGGTACAGATCGATCAAACTGCTGCAGCCTCATCAATCCATTACTGAATATTCATTTTATAAATTGATTTCTTGCCCACTGTCTTTTCCAAATCAAGCCCATCGCAGGGTTTGTTAAATATATCGTCTACATGACATTGTGCAGTATAATGCTACATCAACTTTTACACTGGCCGCCCAGACAGAAAGCTACTGTAATTTATACATGTGGTTTTGCAAGTGCACGCTGTAATGGTAATTTGTAGTGTACTGTATGAGTTTTTTGGGAAATGTGTGACTGATTTGATATTGGAAAATTGGGAAAGGGATTTTGTTTCAGGAAGATAAATTAGTTTACAATTTGGGCTGAAAGCAACTATAATATTAAACTAGGAAATAACTTCCACACATATTGAATTGCTTCTTGTTCTTAGTTGCAGTGCAGAGTTAACATTGGATTCCGTCTGAGAATTCTCAAACATCTAACAATTTAATGTTACAGAATTTTTCTTCTTCCAACAGTTTTTTTTTCTCTGTGAAAACTATTTGCAGAATAGATTTGTTGCTTGTTCTATAATTTGGTTTCACTTCACAAGCAAAATATTATGAGATGTATACAGTCTCTAACGTAAATAGAATGCTTTTAGAATTATATTGTGTTTATGCTTTATTTGTGAGGTTGAGATTTTTGGGAAAGTACTTATTGTTGCTTGTTACGAAATAGAGAGGGAGTACCCTGCTTTTTGCAAGCCTTTAATGCAGAAAGGAAACTTGTATTCATGTAGTTGTACTATCATGTCGCTCAGGACATTTCTATACATTTCGCATCTATTGATTTATTGATGTCACATGTACCAAGATCTAGTGAAAAGTGTTGTTTACATTCTATACAAGCAGATCGTACCACACAAAGTGCATCAGGGTAGCAGATTGGAGTACAGAATACAGTGTTACAGCTGCAGAGAAGGTGCAGAAAGAGAGATCAGAACTAACATTTGAAAGGTCTGTTCAAAAGTCTCACAACAGTGGGGAAGAAGCTGTTCCTGAATCTATTCATATGCACATTCAAACTTTTATATCTTCTGCCTGATGGAAGAGGATGGAAGAGAGTATAACTGGGGTAGGAGGAGTCTTTGATTATGTTGGTTGCTTTCCTGAGACAGCAGAAAGTATGGATGGAGTCAATGGATGGAAGGCTGGATTGCATGATGAACTGGGCTGTGGTGACGATTCTTTGTAGTTTCTTGCAGTCTTGGGAAGAGTAGATTCAATATCATTGCAGTGATGCATCCAGATAGGATGCTTTCTATGGTACATCTATAAAAGTTGGTAAGAGTCCTTGTGGACATGCTAAATTTCTTTTATCTCCTGAGGAAGTAGAGACGTTGTTATACTTTCTTGACTGTCGCATCCATGTGAGTGGGCCAGGACAGATTGTTGGTGATCATCATTCCCATGAACTTGACGCTGTCACGTATCTCCACCTCAGCACCATTGATTTAGATAGGGGCATGCCCTTCACTCTGCCTCCTGAAGTAAATGACCAGTTCCTTCATTTTGCTGATGTTGATGGAGAGATTGAGTACTTAGCGGTATAAATATAACAATCTCTTTGAACATAAGATTCTAAGTTTCAGTTATTCTAATCTGGTGGTGCAGTTATACAAACAGCTTTTTTAAAAGAAAGGCTTCTGAGTTGAACTTTTTCTTGTTAGAGTTGCGTGACTACAGATTGGTCCAGAACTTGGTAGCATGCTGCTTGCATATCTTTATTATCTTATAAATTAGTTGTGATACTTTTTTCTCCTTTGCACTGAATTTTGCTAGATGTCTCACGAGGGAAGATCCAGGCTAATTTATCAGGAAACCAGTGTGAAAGGCCAAGGCCAATACTACAAGACATCACCAGGTCAAAATAAACAGGACAGACATAGAGCAATGTGAACAGTTAGTGGGTTAGTGAAATAAAGCTTCAGTTTTAAAATTGTAGATTATGAGAGGAAGTAACACAGAGGAATGTGCACTAATAGGTTACATAATACAAAGGTCATTTTCTATTTTGCCTCTCTGAATAAACTACTAAAACTGTGACTTTTTTATGATAACTTAGACTACCACAGTTGATTAAGTAATATAGCTGTAGAAACAAAAAAGCACACCTTTGATCACTAAGTAGTTGAAAATTAGAGTCACAGTGGAAATATGAGTTTTTCACAGAACTCTATTACAGTGCAATAGAAATGAATGGATGAAATAAAATGATTGTAACTGGCCCTTAAACTGAATTTGCTGTGTTCAGATTTGTTTTTGTACTGGTAGGCTGTATTTAAATATTATTAACTTGCACTGAGACTAAGAAATAAATCACTTGAACAGCTTATACACTGCACAGTGCAATCTTGTTATCACCTACTTGTTATTAATCAGTCAGCATTCATTTTCATTGTGATAGAATGGAAATTGTTTTTACTGTTTGTAATTTACATCTTACTGGAGAGGAAATATTTAAGTCAGGTTAATATATAGGCTGATCTACAAAATCCATGCTTGTCTTTTATATATCCATAATCTTCTACGTAACCATTAATATATAGCCATCTATGGTAAGGACTGTTGCTCAAAGATTGGAACATAGTCAGTCTTGATATTGCAGTACCAGAAATTAACAGAATAATGGTTGTTTAGACAGTTATTTTTCAATATGAGAGTTGGTATATTGAATATGGTACCTCATTGAATGCTGTTGAGAAAGTTTAACTAGAGTTATTCAGGAAAAAAAAGCAGCATGTATGTTCTCCGAGGATCTCAAAGTGCTTGCAACTAAAGAAAAAGGAGAGGAAGTCATGAATTTATATAGTGCTTTTCACAACAACATGATGTGCCGACTGTTTTATAGCCAAGGAAGTACTGAATTGTCATCGCTGTTGCAATGTAGGAAACATGGGGGTCACTTCATGCTCAGCAAGTTTGTACAAAGCAGCAAAATGATACTGAGCAAATAATTTGTCTTTTTGATGTTCTCTGATCCTTTAACAGTTTGCAACTTCTTGACCCTAACTATCTCATTCTTAGAACCCTTGCCCAATTTGTCTGCACATTCACACCCCATCAGGATAGTCTGTGGTGTACACTTCTTCACTGAATTGTGGCTCACCTAGTCCTCATCCACCACCATTCCCATTTGCCTGATACAAGTTGTTCTCACATTGAACAACTTCTCTTCACTTACTTACTCCACTTAAAAGTTTATAGGAAGCTGCAAGAGTCCAAGCTATTTGTATGTTTTAATGGGATATATGGTCATTTTTTTTTGTCCCTGCTCACCTTCCTCACTATTTTTTCCAGGACTTGCCCTGAACTGGAAAATTTAATCAACCTTGTTTCCAAATTCCATCCTCTTCTCACCTTCACAGGGTCATCTCCAGACTTTGTTTCTATTCCATGATTTCTCTTTCTCCATTTTTGGGGAACAGCTATCAATTTGAATTCACCATAATCCAAGCAATTCCTATAGTTACCATGATACATTTTCTCACACTGTATTTCCTGGAAGAACTCTATTCCATGTTGTCATTTTCCTTGTCTCTGTCACACCTATGATGGAATGCAATCTTTTAATACTTCTGATATGTCTTCCTTTTTTCTCAAGCAGAAATTCACCCCCCCCACCCCCACCCCCACCCCCACCCAATATGATTAACAAGGCTCTGACTGTCTCCGTTCCTTTTCATACATTTTGTTGTCAACACTTCCCTACTCTCCTAGAACTATAATAGGGCAGCAATTCGTCATCTGCATTCAGCAGATGATTGTCCACCATATTGGTCACTTCCAGCATGATGCGACTATCTTCTCTTCCACATTCAGCATTTTGAAAGGAATATGATGTCCATGATATCCTGATCTATTTCTCAATCGCCCCCATCTACCCCCAACTCATTCTTCCCCTTCTCTTCAGCACGGTGGCACAGTGGTTAGCACTGCTGCCTCACAGCGCCAGAAACCCGGGTTCAATTCCCACCTCAGGCGACTGACTGTGTGGAGTTTGCACGTTCTCCTCGTGGCTGTGTGGGTTTCCTCTGGGTGCTCCGGTTTCCTCCCACAGTCCAAAGATGTGCAGGTCAGGTGAATTGGCCATGCTAAATTGCCCGTAGTATTAGGTAAGGGGTAAATGTAGGGGTGGGTTGCGCTTCGGCGGGTCGATGTGGATTTGTTGGGCCGAAGGGCCTGTTTCCACACTGTAAGTAATCTAATCTAATCTAATCTAAAAACCTTTGCAAGCACAAGATACACAGAGACTGTAGCATGTTTTATCCTTCTGTCACACTAATCTTTGCCTTACCTTGCTGCTTTTGTCCTTACTGGTTTTGTCGTCATGCCTCTTTTCACTGATGGACAACAGATCTTCTTGAATCTGCCACTCTCACTTCTGCAGGCATGCTTTATTGTTTCTTTTTTATTTATCCATTACCACTCCCTTTGCCTCTGCAACATACTTTTTTTTGGTTAATCTCTCCTGCCTTCCAGCTTATCACAAATTATCTCTTTTGTTCTCCTTTTACTTCTATTACCTAAATCTCTAATTTATCCTATCCTTGATGATAGATCATCAACCTGAAAATTAACTCGGGTTCTCTCTTGATACATGCTGTCTGGCCTGCTGTCCGTTTTCTGCTTTTATTTTAGCTTTTATTCACCCACTGCATGAAACGTCTAATTAATTTCCTATTATCTTGAGGGAGAACTGAGTGGAGCACCTATGCTTTGCACTAGTGTTCAAGGAAACATAAAGAATAAATATGAGGGTATGCTGTCATGAACTTTTAAAATTAGGACAAAGGAAGTGTTGGAGTAGGCCAGCTACTTGTTTTTCTGTTATAGGACACTGATGATGTGAGAGACCAGAAGAAGGAAAAATTCAAGGATAACCCTCAAAATAAGATGGGTGCTTGAATTGAATCGTTCACAGAAGTAACTTAACAAGCCACAGAACATAAGGGAGCTGTAGAATAATTCAAGCAATCCTAATAATTTCAAGAATTCCTGTTATGTTAATTCTGCCCCGAATTATATTGAGTTTTGGACTGATTCTGAATGAAAAGTTAAGAGCAGTGGTAATCTGACAAGCAGTGTAAGGAGGAGTTTTCTTTCACAGTTTTGATGTCAAGAATGCATTCGCTAGCTGTGACTGGGACGAGACTGTTGTTAATGATACATAATGAATTGGGATGTTTGCATACATGCACTAGTATCTGCAAACCATGCATCTGCTTACAGATAATGTTTTGAGATTGTGTAAGCATGTTAGCAGAGCATATTTCCTTCCCTAAAGGACATTAGTGAACTAGATTGGTTTTTCCTGACAATTGGCAATAGTTTCATGGTCATCGTTAGACTATTAATCCCAGATTTTTTATTGACTTCATATGCCCCCATCTGCCGTGGTGGATTTCCAACCCAGGTCCCCAGGACATTACCTGGATCTGTGGATTAATAGTCTAGTGATAGTACCACGAGACCATCACCTCCCCTGTAATTAGCAGTAAATGTCAATTAGCAGATAGTATATTTTATTAGAGGAAGTCTGTAGTATGTTGACATGCTGAGGAAATTGATATACTGTGAGATTTTTTTGAATGTCTTCAGTATGCTAAAATATTTAATGAGTTACCTGATCGAACAACCTTTTAAGTAATTTCAATAAGGATAGTACAGTTATTTTTCTTTTCTTCACTATGCTTTCTTTAATGGATTTGAATCTTAGTCAGTTATTAAGTATTACTTCCTTTGGATTTAAGTAATGGTTTATGAGTCCAGCAGGGCATTGCCAGATGTGAAAAAAGTTTGGATGTTCTTTGTAAATGGCCCAAGTCTTGTAAACTTAAATCTTCCTAGGCAGTCCCTTACAATTGAGGATGAATTGCTTCCACTTTGGTTTGATGGGTCCTGAGATGGCTGGTAAGTCCACTGCATGACCTGAGGACTGCCACGTGCAAGCAGATAAGGAGTGTGTGCTATCTTGCACCCCTGACTTCTCCTTTGTGTGTCGCTGAAGAAGTCTCTCAATGTTTTTAGTGCTTTCCGAAATGAATCTTTTCAGCCTTGGTTGTTTATAACTCAAAGCTCCTGTAAATTGGTGAGGATGCTTGATCCGTTCATTGATGTTTTGAGGACGTTTCTGCTGTCCTCCTGTGAGTCTCCTGCTGTAACAGAGCTCTGAGGTGAACAGTTGTTTCAAGATGTCCAGCATGTGAACAAAGCTGTTTTTGAATGATTATCATCTCAATGCTAATTAATTTCATCATCTATGTCTGCCTTTATCTAGATTAAGCTGCCAAATTACTGAAAATGACTTACGTTTTCCAGGATTTTGGCATAATCCTAATGCATGGAGGCAGTAAATCAGGGAGAGGAAGATGAGAGGGTAGTTCTGTACTGTTAGAAACTGGCTCGAAGATGTCCTTCGTTTTAATGTTCAGTGGACGATATTCAGCAGATCTCAACTATTTTAAACAATCAACTCAATCCCAAACAGTGACAGGAACTTCTTTATTTTCTTCGTTTTCTGTATTTTTCTTTCTTTTGGGACTGTTGAGCATTCAGTCTAGTGGAAGTGAAGAATCATAAGCATTGCAAAGTTTTGTCAAGTGTTGCATTTGTAGGATATGCACTGCTGAATTTTCCTTTTTATTTTGAAGTGATTTTCTTGCATTTGTGAGGTGAGCTTTCTCGCACCTGGTTCAAAAGCTGGAACAATGACAATTGTAGTTTATAGATTGGAGTGAGCCAGCCTTGGAATGCAAATCCATAAGTATGGTTACAAGCCAATCATCTTAATTGTTACATTCTCTCCTTAGTAATGAAAAACTTTTAAGATTTCATTTTGCGTAACTATTGTGAATTTTGCTGCCTTGAAAATGGGTCTTGTGATATACACTTACATATAGCCATTGTATTACCATAGCAACCTAAGCATAAATACCACTAGAACAGATCAAATGCATAATTTATATGAAGATTCTTGAAGTCTTTCTAACCTGTCTCCAGAGAGGTTTGTTCTCAGAACACTAATGTCTGTCATCATTTACATAGAAAAAGGGGTAATGGTGGCAATAAGTAAACCAGTTGAATCCTCTATGTTGTAAGCTGTAAGGTACCTTTAGGATTCGTTGAATGATTGAAACTGCAGCCATTTAAAAATTGCACTTTTGAAATGTATATATTATACCAGTTTCTTGAAATGTCCTTTGAGATGTCTGAGGTCATAAGACATTTAAGAGACATGAGAATGTCTAGCTTGGTACTATTTGTATATTAATCTTACCCTTGAGAACATATTTCTTCTCAACAAATATGATTAAGTAATATTACATAGGAAGATTCTTTTTTTAAAGTTCTAATCTTGTAATATTACATTTTTCAATGTGAATGGAATTTTGAGAGTTAAGGAGGGGTAATGAAAGACTTAGCCAAGGTATTTAAGCCAGCAAATTGCTTTGACATTGTTTGGAAATATTTTGTTGAAACGCTGTAGGGAATGTAAAGTACTTGCAAGTAAATGTATTTTTTTAAAACAGTGAGATCAATATGTTGAGTATTTATAGGCAGAGCTGTAATTAGTAAACATGCAGATACACAGAAAGTAGAATGAATAGTTAGCCTATTGCCTCCCTGAACAGCCTACATCTATGAGCTAACATCTGTGTGGGTATGGTGTTTGCTAACCTGCCTATCTTTAAGCCTATTGAGTATTTTAATGGCCTGTTTCTACCGCTGCCACAATAATATATGTGGCTTAGAAAGGTGGAAAGAAGGAGCCAGCCCACTCTTTGTCCTACTTAGTCCCAGAACATCTCCTTTACCCTCCCTTAAGTTGATAATTGCTCCCCTACCAAAAGATCTGACTAATCTGCAAATCAGGCGTCTATGGATTTTCTTCCTTGAGACAACATTTGGTTTGGTCCCCTGCTGGGACTACTCAGCTACTAGCCAATCAGATTGACTGGCAGTGCTTGAGGACAGATTTCCATTCCCTGATGGGCGGGAGTTTCAATTGCTATGTGACAACTATTCCTAAAGTCAGTCACTCAGGACCAACTTTTCTAATGGGAGCATGGGCAGTGTTGTCTGTCCCCTTGTAAGATTCACCTACTATTCTCGGCAGCTTATAGAAGCAGTTTTTTAACTACAAGTAGATTACAGAAGCACTGATTTCAATCTCCTCCCACTTTCTGAGGCACTTTGTCCCTTACTTCCCACCCAGCCCCATACTTAAGTGACATTTCGCATTCTTGATGAATAGCTTATGACAAATCCCAATGCTATATTGTTCAAGAAACCAGATTATTTGTGCTAGCAGGACTTTTACAGAGTAGTATGTGAATCTACATACTCATGGCTGCCTTTTCACCCAATGTACATTTTCAGATACTGTTTCTGCCTGGCCATGCCATTGAGTGCTGACAACATTTAGTGAATTATAAGTGAATTTAATTACTAGATGTTGGTTGTCATGAGTGAATTTTCTCTTGCAGGATGAAAGTTCAGTGAGCAGCGATGATTTTGATATGAGTGACGCCACATGGATTTCAGCTGACCAGTGTATGAACTCTGATTTAAGCCCCAGTCAAGAAGAAAGAATGCACAGTCCACAGAATCTGCATAACCAGGAATATGGTAAGTGTAAAATTAAATAATAAAATCAAGCAAGAAACTAGGATTATTGCGAAACATTTTTGTGGTTATTTAATATGGATACTGCCTTGTGTATGAAAAGAAGAAACAAAACTTGCAATTTTATAGTCTTTGCAGGGCTTTTCAAAGCGCTTCTCAAGCAATTAGTTATTTCAAAGCGCAGTCACTGTTGTAGTGTTGGGAAATACAGCAGCCAATTTGTACACTGCAAGGCTCCAAATATAGTATTATGTTATTTGATTAGATAGTCTGTTCTTATAATTTTGACTGTTGGACAAATGCTATCCGGGATACTGAGAAAATTCTCTTCTGTTTTCTCAGTGGTTCCACACAATCTTGAGAGAAGATGAGGCATCAGTTTAATATTTTATCCATAAAGTGTACCTTCACACTTCCCCTGTACTACATTGAAATGTCAGTCTGGAATACTGGTACTCAAATCTTTGAAAGCTATGACTATTTGACGCAAAGGCAGGAATGCTGTTGTTGTGGTTCTGTTCGCCGAGCTGGGAATTTGTCTTGCAAAAGTTTTGTCCCCTGTCTAGGTGACATCCTCAGTGCTTGGGAGCCTCCTGTGAAGCACTTCTGTGCTGTTTCCTCCGGCATTTATAGTGGCCTGTCTCTGCCGCTTCCGGTTGTCAGTTCGAGCTGTCCGTTGTAGTGGCCGGTATATTGGGTGCAGGTCGATGTGTTTCTTGATAGAGTCTGTGGATGAGTGCCATGCCTGTAGGAATTCCCTGGCTGTTCTCTGTTTGGCTTGCCCTATAATGGTAGTGTTGTCCCAGTCGAATTCATGTTGATTGTCGTCTGTGTGTGTGGCTACTAAGGATAGCTGGTCGTGTCGTTTCGTGGCTAGTTGGTGTTCGTGTGTACGGATCGTTAACTGTCTTCCTGTTTGTCCGATGTAGTGTTTTCTGCAGTCCTTGCATGGGATTTTGTACACTACATTAGTTTTGCTCATGTTGGGTATCGGGTCTCTCGTTCTGGTGAGTTGTTGTCTGAGCGTGGCTGTTGGTTTGTGTGCTGTTGTGAGTCCTAGTGGTTGCAGTAGTCTGGCTGTCAGTTCAGAAATGCTCCTGATGTATGGTAGTGTGGCTAGTCCTTTGGGTTGTGGCATGTCCTCGTTCCGTTGTCTCTCCCTTAGGCATCTGTTGATGAAATTGCGAGGGTATCCGTTTTTGGCGAATACTTTGTATAGGTGTTCCTCTTTCTCTTTTTGTAGTTCTGGTGTGCTGCAGTGTGTTGTGGCCCTTTTGAATAGTGTCCTGATGCAACTTTGTTTGTGTGTGTTGGGGTGGTTGCTTTCATAGTTTAGGACTTGGTCTGTGTGTGGCTTTCCTGTAAACCTTTGTGGTGAATTCTCCGTTTGGTGTTCTCTGTACCATCACGTCTAGGAATGGGAGTTGGTTGTCCTTTTCTTCCTCTCTAGTGAATCGGATTCCTGTGAGTGTGGCGTTGTTGATCTGGTGTGTGTTCTCTATTTCTGTGTTTTTAATTATTACAAAGGTGTCATCCATGTATCTGACCCAGAGTTTGGGTTGAATTTGTGATAAGACTGTTTGTTCTAACCTTTGCATTACTGCTTCTGCTATGAGTCCAGAGATCGGTGAGCCCATGGGTATTCCGTTGATTTGTTCGTATATTTGGTTGTTGAATGTGAAGTGTGTTGTGAGGCACAAGTCCAGTAGTTTAAGTATGCCGTCTTTGTTGATGCTGTCACTGGACCATGGCTAATATAAAATAAATTCTGTTGCATTCAAATATTTCTTTTTTTTATCCTCTACCTCTGCTACCTTGCTCAAGATACTGGACTTTTTTTGTTGAAAAATATATTAGAATTAACTCACCGTGTGAAGGAAAAATGATCAGTTTTTTTAATCCTCTTTCCTTTTTGTAGACATTTCTTAAAACATGACACATGGTTAATTGAATTTGAAACATATTTTCTGTAGTTTTATAAGTACATTTCTAAAGGAAGCAGGGTTCTTGTAAGCAAAGATTTTTTTTGAGGGATGTAGGAATATTTTCAAATGAAAATATTGTTACTTACTGAGCCAGATAAAATGTTGAAACTTTACAGTGGCTTTAGACCTCTTCAAGAAGTTCACAAACCCACACATTCTAGTTGTCTAATGATTGACTCAGCACTGCCTTCTTGTGTGATGTTAAGTCTGATCTCCTTGGGAGAGATTGGCTCCAGGATTAGAAACATAGAAACATAGAAGATAGGAGTAGGAGGAGGCCTTCAGCCCTTTGAGCCTCCTCTGCCATTCATCTAACTCAGTTGCTTAATCCTGCTTTCTCCACGTAACCTTTGATCCCATTCACTCCAAGTGCTCTTGAATGCATTCAATGTTTTGGCATCAACTACTTCCTGTGGTGATGAAATCCACAGGCTTACCACTCTTTGGGTGAAGAAATGTCTCCCCCTCTCTGTCCTAAATGGTCCACTCAGAATCCTCAGATCCTCTGATGCGGCCCGATTGGGAACATCCTCCCTGCATCTGCCTTGTCTAGTTCTGTTAGAATTTTATAAATCTCTATGACATCCCCCCCCCTTTCTTGATATACTTGATAATCTTTTACGTAACCAAGACCAGTTAAGGATACTTGAGTCCTTTTGAATGGTTTATTGTCAAGCCTACTTCAATCATGGTGAAATAACTCCACAGAAGTTAGTATCCTGTCACCAACTCACCTTGTATTTATATGTGGAAAGTCCTTCACACTGGTCCATCTCTCTCAGAGCCAACTCTGAGTGTCTGAATGTTTTGCTCCTGCACCATTTGAGAAATTGTGGCCTTCATATTGTCCAAGTACTTGACCAAAGCTGTTACTCCTACTTGTACTTTATATGTCACTGGTCCTGATCTTGCAATGACCAAGCTTGCCCTTGCAGGTCCATTTCCCTGATCCCTACACCAAACCTTATCTCCTACAGTAAACAGTCTCTCTCGCTTGGTGGAGTTCACTCCACCGCACCCCACCCCATGAGTGTTGATCCTGTAATCAAATGGGAACCAGGACATTTTGGTATCTAGCAAAGCTGTAAGCAATTTCTTTAAGCCTGCCTTCAAAGTTGGATTGGTGTTTATGCTGGGCCATTGGAAGATGGATGGCGTGGAGCTGTCCTTTTATGTTGAATCCCATTTGACTTTAGGGATTACTGAAATTCCTTGCAAGTAAATGATGGCCTGTTGGCCTGTTATCTGTGACCGAAACTTCCAGACATGCATGTAATGCAAAAGATATGCGCAATGTTTTCAGCTGTTCTTCCCATGTTTGATGAAGGAACTATATGCATGTCCAACCACTTTGAGTGGGCATATAAAATGACTAAGAACATTGAGTCCATACAACAACCTGCATAGTTGATGTGTAACCAAGTTCAGGATTTACTGGCCATTCCCACGAATGTGGGGTGCTGCTGGCAGTAATTTTTGTCCTTGTTGGCATTCTGGGCACTGCCAACACAGCTGTGTCTGCATCCTGTGTCAGTCATAACTTCTTGCCAATATCCTCATTTTGGAGAGCCTGGGATGACTCTGATGTACTTCAGCCAGAACCTTTGCTTGGGAGACTCACTCTTGCTTCCTATAATAATATGTTGTCCACTACTGTGTTTTGGTCTCTCTGGGTACAAAAAGTTTCAATTTTGGTTGTGACAGCCCTATAATTTTCCCCATCACCCTCCATAGTCATATACTGTCAGCTGTGACTGGAAGTGTGTCCAGAAAATTTAAAGGCATTCTAGATTCTTGCAGTGATGGCACTCCTGGCAATTATCTGCCAGCAGGAGGCAGCTCAATGCATTGGCATTCACTACTTGGTCTCTCAGATGTTGTTCCAATTTATAGTTGTACACATTTTAATATTAGAGCCCACCACTGAATTTGGTCTGAAGCTATGGGTGGCATTGCCTTGTCCTCTTTAAGTACACCTAGTAGAGGTTTGTGGTCTGTTATTATTGCAAATTTGTGTTCATAAAGGTATTGGTGGAACTTCCTGACTCCAGATAGGACCACCAAACCTTTCTTTTCTATCTGGGTATATTTACACTCTGCATTAGTCATAGCCATGGATGCATATGTTACTGGGGATTCTTCTCCATTGGGCCACAATGAGCCAACACTACCCAATGCTGTATTAGATGGCATCGCATGTCAATGCCAGATCTCGCTTGGGATCATAATGTGCCAAACTCCTTAAAGGATCATAGCTGTTACTTCATTTCCCTGAAAGTTATGGCTTGATTACACAACCATTTCGAAGGCTGACCCTTTTTTAAAGAGTTGACACAAAAGATGTCAGGATTGAGGCCAAGTTATGTATGAAAGGAGCTTGGAAAGTAAGGCAGACCTTACCGGAATGTCACATAGTCTCTCTGTACTCACTGTAAACAAGGTTTTGGGATTTGCATTTTAATCCTCTTCAAAGAGCTGACTCCATTTCCTATCTCTGCTAGCATCAATGAATGGAAATGGCTTTTGACACATTGCCCCCTCTCCCTTGCTGAAAGTATTCCTGACACAAATCAGTCAGGCAGACATCTTAGATTTGTCAACAGCCACCATTTTATATCAGCACAGCTTTGTCATTGAGTTTATAAATAAGGAAAAGCAAGAGAGACTGGCAACATCAATACAGTTTGAAAATATTTAATATTGAACACGCACACAGAATCACACATGAACAGACATTCACAGACACACACAATCTCACACACACAGAGATACAAACACCTTCAAAGAGCTGTCTCCATTTCCTATCTTGCAAGGGAATTCATGTTTTGACGATGCATTCATGCAGGACAGTAAATGGCTTTTGAGACTTTCCCCATTGTGACAGAAATTCAGCCCCAATCTGAAACTTGAAGATATGTAACAGAACAGAAATGAACCAGCAGCTTTCTGTGTTCCTGCTCCCAGTGTAACATTTGACCGTTTCGTTTATCTTGTCTTCAGTCTAACACCTAACAAGGATCACTTCACAGATCCAATAACAGATCCCCAGGAGTGAGTTACAGACTGGAATCTAATTGAAGGGTTTATGGTTTATATACAGAATAACAGATCCCTAGGAGTGAGGGACAGACTGGAATCTAATCGAGGGGTTTAGGGTTTATATTAAGCATATCAGCTACCCGGGCGGCACGGTGGCACTGCTGCCTCACAGCGCCAGAGACCCGGGTTCAAATCCCGCCTCGGGCAACTGTCTGTGTGGAGTTTGCACATTCTCCCTGTGTCTGCATGGGTTTCCTCCGGACGCACCAGTTTTCTCCCACAGTCTAAAGATGTGCAGGCTAGGTGAGTTGGCCATGCTAAATTGCCTGTAGTGTTAGGTGAAGGGGTAAATGTGAGGGAATGGGTCTGGGTGGGTTGCTGTTCAGAGGGTCAATGTGGACTTGTTGGGCCGAAGGGCCTGTTTCCACACTATACGTAATCTAATCTAATCTAAAAAAAAACTTTCCATGAGCTGGTGAATTATTATGAAAGACCTGAGCTCCAGTGCAGGTATGGGAGGTAGGGCACCTTTGATTGCCCACACTTCATCTTCCAACAGATGTAACCTCATCTTGTCAACTCTGTAGCTCAAATAGGTAATTGAGGTGCCAGGAACATACATTTTCCCTTCTTTGGCAATTTGGGCTGGACCTTGCAAAATGGGGCAGCATGGTGGCTCAGTGATTAGCACTGCTGCCTCACAGTGCCAGAGACCTGGGTTCAATTCCCGCCTTGGACAACTGTCTATGTGGAGTTTGCACATTCTCCCCGTGTCACCGTGGGTTTCCTCCGGGTGCTCCGGTTTCCTCCCGCAGTCCAAAGGTGTGCAGGTTAGGTGAATTGGCCAAGCTAAATTGCCCATAGTACTAGGTGCATTAGTCAGGAGTAAATGTAGGGGAATGGGACTGGGTGGATTGCTCTTCAGAAGGTCGGTGTGGACCTGTTGGGCCGTAAGGCCTGTTTCCACACTGAACGGAATCTAATCTAATTTAAAATGTTCTTCGTTGTCCCCTAAAACATTGCACAAGCTGACGATACCCCAAATGACGGTCTTGTATAAACTCTTATGGATATTAAATGTGGCATACGTCTGGGAATCCTCATCTAACCGCAGTTGCAAGTACGTATTGCTTGTGTCCATCTTTGTGACGGACAGCTACGCCCTGTTCAGCTTTGCATATAAACACTCTGTGAGGGATTTGGTAATTATCCAGCTGTGAAAAGCAATTTACCATTTGTTTAAAATCCCCACAATGGCAAACTGATCCATTGTGCTTCAAAATTGGTACAACCGGTGCTGCCCATTCTGGAAACTGGATTGGTTTGATTCCTTCGCTTTTCAATTTCTGCCTCTACTTTTGCCCATAAGGCATATGGCACTGGGCAGGCCTTGCAGAATTGTGGAATTGCTTTCTGGTCAACATGCCAGGTGGCCTAATCTCTTCTGATAATCCCTCGACCTTCCTGAAAGATTTTCAGGTACTCAATTAGCACTATACTCAGGAAGCCATTTTCTTTTTTTTAATAGATATTTTTATTGAAAATTTAATGTGTTTTACAAGTTTACAAAAGAAAAATAAAAATAAAAAAAACTCAAGTATAAACATTGATATACAATTATATCTTAAATAAATAATAACCAAAATCTATCAAACGGAAAAAAAAAGAAATATCGAGAGAAAAAAAATCAAAACTCAAGTAACTACTCATCTAGCTTACAACTAACCAGAGTATATGGTTATCTCTTACATTATTCAAGAGAGAAAAAAAAGGCACGGTGGCACAGTGGTTAGCACTGCTGCCTCACAGCGCCAGAGACCCGGGTTCAATTCCCGCCTCAGGCGACTGACTGTGTGGAGTTTGCACGTTCTCCCAGTGTCTGCGTGGGTTTCCTCCGGGTGCTCCGGTTTCCTCCCACAGTCCAAAGATGTGCAGGTCAGGTGAATTGGCCATGCTAAATTGCCCGTAGTGTTAGGTAAGGTGTAGATGTAGGGGTATGGGTGGGTTGCGCTTCAGCAGGGCGGTGTGGACTTGTTGGGCCGAAGGGCCTGTTTCCACACTGTAAGTAATCTAATCTAATCTAATAACACAGAAATTGAGTAGTGAAATACATGCTCAGAATGTGTTAACATCAGATCACAACAAAACCCGTATTTGTGCGGGATTCCTCTCCCAAGGCGCCCGGACCAGCCAGGTCCACCATCTCAATTAAATAAAAGCCCTTGTTAGGATGACCAAAATATCTGTATTTGTGTAATTCAAGAAGGGCTGCCATATTTTATGGAATAATTCGGTTTTTTTGGGTGCACCATATTTGTAAGGAAGTCAGGGGGAATATATTCCAGAATTATTCTGTTGTAGGTCCACTAATTGTCAGAAGGCCAGTTGTTTTTCATCTGCCCCAATGTTATATGCCCAGGAAAAAAAATGCATTCTTTCCATATACTGGGCAAGGGTTGAATAACTCAAACTTCCCAAATAACAGCACGATGCCAGAACTGCATACCCAAACTCAAAGATGATTGTCGCACGCGAGTTTCTTCAGGAGGGTGCTTTACTCTCAGCCCCATTGAAATAACTCCACAGAGACCAGTAGCAGTTACCAAGTTACCCTTTATTTTGACATGAGAAGGTCCTTGACACTGGTCCACTCCCTCACAGCCAGCTCTGAGTGTCTGAATGTCTAACACTCTTCTTTTTATATCTGTAGGCCTAATTGGGGCTGTTAATTTTGACCAATCGGGGAACTTATTCTATGAGGTCCACCTGGTTGACCTAATTACAATGACTATACATGGGAGCCCAAGGTGCTGGACTGTGGTAATATGTTAGTAGCCTCTACCTTTACATCAGATAACTTTGCTATAATGGGGAAATTATTGTGGTACTGAATGGGGAGTAGAAAATGTATCATTTCTGTGCTAGTAAGCTACTTGCTTAAAATCAGAGTAACTGTGCATTTGTTCTTCTTGACTTGCACATGGCTGTGTGTGTAGCTGGTATATCAGTTGCAGGATTAATCCAGAGACCCAGGCAATGGTCTAGGGAGCCAGGTTCAGATCCTCCACCCTACCCACTTCCCCAGCAGACCTGACTATCTGAATTTCTTGTCACCTTGGCACCCTACACCATCTATGTTTTGGAAGGAGCCCTAATTGGAATCTTCTGCCAGAAATGCACAACTCTTTCATTTTGTAAACAAAACTGAGGAAAGTGGCAATCTATGTGTGATTTCCACTCCTTTTAAAATCCAGTCCATTGTATTCTCAGTAAGAGCATGTGCATTTCATAACAAAGAGAAATTACAACCATGAAGGTTTTTCAAGTTATATTTTTTCATGTGTCTATGAAATAAATAAAATTCATAATTTGTTAATATTACCAACACTGGCATATCAAATTGGGACATTAGACCATTTTATTTTGTGTTGGTGAGATTTTAAAGTGATTGTTACTCAGGGAAATCCATGCAGTGAAGAGGAAATGCAATGAGAGACTAGGAATGCTAGTCACTTCCTGTTTAATGAATAGCCTCTTTAACTACTAGGAGTTCAAATGTGAAATATCATTAAAAATGTTCAGCAGCGAATTTCTTATGCATTTTGATTTGTAGTGGACTATTTTGAAAAGTACTATTTAATGTTTATCATTTCTATATTTTGTCAGATTGAGGTATAATTGAAGTTATGCAATCAAAATAGAAATCGCATTCAATTTTTTTCAAAACATATCACAATGAGAGATACAATATTAAATAAAAATAGAAATATTCTTAATGTCTCTAGGCACTCACATTCAAAAGCTAATATAAATGATCAGGATTTTCTGTCTATTACCTGTTACATTATGACCAGTATATTACATATTTGGGTCCTGTAGCAGATACTTGAAGGCCGAGCGTGTAGGTTCAGTTTTTTTCCATAGTCTCAGTGCATGCTAAATGTGATAGCAGTTCATCCATTATTGTATTAGACTAATTTACTGAAAAATTAATCACCTAATTGGCATGACGTTAAAATTATTACATGCTCATTGAATTTGAAAAAAGAGGCCTATTTACCTACAGCCATGCAAAATTTCCTCAAAATGTGAGAACATCTTTTGTCTTTATCCCAAACATTCTGAATCAATTGCCTGATTTTGATTGCTCTATGTCTACAATAGTCTTCAAGTATTTGCTTAAGAACATACTTTATTGATTTATTTACTCCTCTCTCACCAAGACTTTCCTTTATTTTAATTATTTACATGATTATGAAATGTGTTTTGCTTCTTTTATTCTCTTGGTGAATTTGATGAAACAGTTACTGGTGTACAATTGTTCAGAGGACATCTACATTATGAAAAGACTTCCATTCGACCAGGTAGTTGTTCAATTCTACCAGCCAAGGCCAGTAGTGCAGACATTGTAGAATAAAGTACTGAGGCAAAAGTATTCCTAGGAATCAAGGTTAGCTCTGTATATCATGTAACATGTTTTATTCTGTATATTGTGTATTATAAACTTGCTCCCTTGGAATAAAAATGAAAAACCCTGAAAATAATCAGCAAATCCGTCTGCACCTGCCATGAGAGAGAAACCTTCACAGTTTAGATACAGATTGTTCATCAGGAAAATGACACATTTGATGTTTTTTTTCCCAGATACTATAGACTTGCCATATATTTACAGTATTATTCCAGACAAATAGGCAATGTATTAAATGAATATCATTAGAGAATGAAAAATAATAATTTATAAATGTAAAATACGAAACCTGAAACAGTGGCACAACATGACTTATTTTCAAATTTTTCTGAACACTTGAAATATTTAAACAGTTTTAGGTGTGTTTTGCCAATATGAATATAAGAAAATAAATTCAAGGTTTTTGTTTAGAAATAAAGAATGATTTACTGATCAGGTATTTAGTTGATCAAAATCTGAAGGAAGTAAGATTTATTAGACTTGATTATATTATCTATAGCTTTGCTGCAATCCACTAACAATAAATTGTGACTTTTTTTCAATTGTATGAAGTAAAATTAAAACATAAAAGCTGAACTAGACCAATCAGCTCCTGGAGTCTGCACGAATGTTCAGTTTGATTATATATGGTTTTTGCCTAAACAACATCTACCTTTCTTTTTCCCTTCCCCTATACCCATGGTTACCAAAATCTACCAATTTCGGTCCTGAAAATTTTATTTAGATTTTGGAACAGAGTTCCAAGTTTCTACTACTGTTAATGTGAAAAGATACTTCTAACTGGTTTCATAACAACTTTTAAAATATAGTTCGTGTGTGGATTGCACTTCCTGAGGAAGTGGTGAATGTGGACACAGTAACAACATTTAAAAGATACTTGGATTAGTACATGTATAGGGAAGGTTTGGAGGAACTTGAGCCAGGAGCAGGCAGGTGGGACGTGTTTAGTTTGGGACTATGTTCAGTATGGACTGGTTAGACTGAAGGGTCTGTTTCTGTGTTCTATCATTCCATGAATCTGTGCACCATCCTTTGATCGTAGGATGTGGTTATCAAATTCCTTAGTTTTAAATAGATTAGATCATAATGAATCCTTCTAAAGTCAAGGAAGTGCAAGACAATTTTGTGCAACCTAATGTCACAATATAGCCCTTTAAGCTCCGGTGTCTTTCTGATGAATCTGTACTTAATGCTTGTTAGAGGCAATATCTTCCTCAATTTTCGTGTTGAAAACTGAACACAATCCTCCAGGTGGAATCTGAGCCAGGCCTTGTTAAAACAAAAGCATTGTTTCTTCACTTTTAAAAAAATTCTTATTCTGTTTATAAAGGTTGTTATTTCATCAGTTTTTTCTGTATATGTGCTCTAGTTTTAAGTGATTTGAAACATGGATGCCTAAATCTCTTTGCTCTTCCACAGCTCCTAACACTTTAAAATTGAACATTCCAATTTTATCTGTTTCAGAATCAAAGTGGATGACCTAACATTTCTGTATTCTGAACTTTTTCTTATCCTAGTTTTATTCACTCACTTAGTCTTTAACTTTTTACTTCCATTGACATTTTACTCTGTGTTCTAACTCATTGCTATCTGTAAAAGGGAAACTCAACTCTCTATTCTTTCATTTCATTCATTAACATATATATAATAAAATGTTCTATCCTTGTACAGATCCTTAAGGAAAACACAAGGATGATACAAAGAATCTGCAGAGGGATATAGACAGATTAAGTATTTAGTTAAAAACTTGGCAGATGAAATATCATCTGGAGATACACAAGGTTGTGTACTTTAGCAAGAAGAATAGAGGAACTGACTTTTATTTAAATGGAGAAAGACTGCAGAAATCTACAGAATGGAAGGATTTGGGAGTCCTCGTCTGTGAATCACAACAAAACTAGCATGCTAGCTTAGCAGGTAATAGGGAAAGCAAGAGGAATATTGGCCTTTATTTCAAAGGGTATAAAAGAACATAAAATAGGGAGGTCTTGCTAAAACTATAAAACTATAAATTAATATAAGTTTAATGTCCAATATTAATTAAATTGGACAATGTGCTAGTCAGTCTATCGCTAAAATACTATGAACAGTTTTGGGCTCTTTATCTAAGGATGTATAAACTGGCATTGGAGGCAGTCCACAAAAGGTTCACTAGGCTAAAGCAGCTATAGAGAGACTGACTAATGAAGAGAGGTTGAGGCATAGACTTAATGGGCTTATACTCTTATAGTCTAAAGCCACAAATCACATCCTGTCAACGAGAGAAGTAATCTTTTTATCCCTAAATATTTTACCTCCCAATCAATTATTGACTCATTCCATTAGCATTACTTTTGTGTTACCTAGCTAACCTTTGTGTTCTTTTGATAATCTGTTAGGCAGGACCAAATCAGATACCTTCTGAAAGTCTACTTAGATGACATGCATAAGTGCTATCCTAACCTTTATGTAATATGAGTATTGCTGTCAGGACCAGTATTTGCTGCCTGCCCCTATTTGTCCTTCAATAGGCGGTGGTAAGCTGCTTTCTTAACTACTGCTGCCTCTGAGGTATTATTGCACCCAGATTGCTGTTCGGGAGTTCCAGGGTTGTTGACTCACCAAAAATGAAGGAGCAACAATATAATTTCAAGTCAGAATACTGTGTGGCTTGGAGGAGAGCTTGCATTTGGTGTTCACAGCCATCTACTGGCTTTATTGTTCTAGGTGGTAGAGGTTGGTGATAGGTGTTTTTGAGGGAGGCTTGGTGAGTTGCTGCAGTGCATTTTGTAGATGGTACATGCTGCTGTCATTTTGAATTAGTAATAGCAAGTGCTTTTAGTCTTCAGTACTACACCTAGGCGTTGTCAGAGCTCTCAGCCTTATAGTATCCAGTGAGTTCAATCATGTTTTGATATTTCTTGAAGTGAAGCAAAGTGTCTGAAGACTCGCATCTGTGATGGTTAGATATCAGGAGGACCCTGAAACAGATCATCTAATGGGCACTTCTGGCTGAAAATGGTTACAAATTTATCATCTTTGTTACTTATATTAACACATTGGACTATGCCATCATTGGGTAGACATCTGTTCATAAATCTCCCACTCTTTGTTTTATTGTTTACTATCACTCATTGGGGTGGCAGGACTGCAGAGTATTGATCTGATCCATTGGCTGTGGGATCACTTAGTTCTGTAAAAGCTCCTTCTACAGATTAGCATTCATATAGTCCCTTATTGTAGCTTCGGCAATTGGTACCTTTTTATATATCTAATGTTGCACTTGACATACTGTCCTGCACTCATAAATTGGACCAGAGCTGATCCCCTGCATGTTAGCAATAGTACTTTGAATGATATACTGGCTGTATATACTGGTCTGATATACTGGTCTCAGAACTCATAGTTGCTCAGTTTTATGCTGCTGGATCTGGTTCTGATCTTTGCTATTTCTACCAGGCCTTTTATGAACAGATGCTTCTGTGACACATGGGTTGTTGAGGTGAAATAAAGTAAATTATCCCCATTATTTGTTCTCTCACCACCTGGCAGGTATATCCTTAAGGATTCTGGAAGCTCAGTCAGCAGATGTGTTACTAAGTCATTCTTCTTCATCGATGTTGAATCCCCTAACCTAAGAGCATATTCTGTGTTTCTATTACTGTCAATGTTTTTCCAAGTGATTCAGGTGTACTGTTACATCAGCTAAAGAAGGGCATTAGGTGCCATCAGCAGGTTTATTTCTCTGTGTTTGACCTGATGCCATATGGCTTGACGGAGTGTGGAAGCAATGTTGAGGCTTCTTAGGTCATTATCTTCCAAAAGTATAACATTGTCCTGCCACTTCTGGTGGAACTCAACTCTCCTGATGGTGAGCCAGGACATCCCCAGAGATAATGATGGAGGAATCTGGACATTGACTATGTCGGTCTGTTGTTTGGTTGACCTGTAGGAGACTTCTCTCAATTTTGATATGTTCCCTGCTGTTAGTGAGGAAGATTTTGCAGCACCGGTTGGTCAGGTTTTATTATTGAAGCTGTTGTCCTGGGTTAGTCCATTAGTTGTATTCTTCATCCACTTTACTCAGCTGAGTAAACTCATGCCGTCTTAGAGGGAAGTTCAGCATCAACCATGTTCCTATGCTTGTTACCTTGTGAAAACTTTCAACTGGATTAATCAGACATGCCCTATCCTTCACAAATCATTACTGTCTTTGCTGTTTGTATAAATGTTCATTCATGCTGTCTCTGATGATAGACCTAGCAGTACTCTCACAATTGATGTTAAACTGGTAGTTACCATAGGCTGTATTTTCACATGGGCTTTGGGTCCCTGATTTTGGTACAAAATACTTGCTGCAGGAAAGACCAGCTTGGCAATCTTCCAGGGGATAAACTCCTGCTTGACTCTGAGCTTGTACTCCCAAGATAGGGAGCAAGACTTTCGATATTCTGGGCCCAATCGGAGGGTTAGCAGCTATGAAGCATTAGCAATGCAACCTGGAAAGGTAGGCGCTGGTGAGGGAGGTTGGGCACCCTCCATGACTTGTGCAGCAGTGCAGGAGTTAACAAAATTGAAGCCAGACAGTCCATCAGAATGGAGGAAAACCTGACTGCACTGAATCAGGATAGGCTATAGTGATGAGCCGTTATTATTGAGGCCCTGACTTGGAACTTCTGATTCCAAATGGTCCCCTAACCCTGCCATCTTCCATTAAACTGGCTGTTGCTTCAGTTAGCAGGAAGATGGTTTACTGACAGTAAAATGCAATAAGGCTTCAAAATAATCTTGATTTAGGATTTTGATCTCCCTAATGATCTGCCTGCTCCCATGATACAGGCAGCTTATCCTCTTCCCAACACAAAACTGGTCAGTTTCCCTTACAGCAAGACTGTGTCAAGGAGCTAACCCGATGTGACACCCCTCCCCCCTCCATATCTCATTGCCTCCATCACCCCATCAACTCCATGCCAACAAGAAGAGGAACAACACTAACAGTACCAGCAACAGCAGGCACAACATCAACACAAGCATGCCTTCCCTTCAGTCATATGCTACTCCGCAGGACAGAAAGAATTGTCCCAGACGTCTACCTCCAGGGAAGTGCAACCTCTGCCGCAAAGTCAACAGTCAGAGGATCAGCTCTTTCAACATGTGTATGGACTAGTGCTTTAGGAGTCTTAGGCTTCAATGACAAATCAATTCTAATATTGCAGATTTCTGGTAAAAGATCTTCTTCCCATTGGACCGGATGGACATGCGTAACTAGTCATACAGTCATCCAGCCCAAAATGGCTGCCACTTGAGGGCTATCTACCCACTCCAATACCCCAACCTTTCTAACATGACTACTCCTCCCTGAGATTGTGTGATGCCTTCTCTCAGAAGGAGAAAAAGAAGAGAGAGAGCTGTTCAAATGGCTTGCGTGGAGAGGAGAGAAAGAAGGTAACTGTGAAGCATGGATGTGAGATGGCAATAGAATGAAGGTGTACATGAACATTTGCTGTCCAGGTATGGGTATGAAGAGGTGCCCAGAGAGGAAGGAATGTTGTGTTAGAAAGAAAAATGGAAATATAGGAACAGGGGTTTGGCCTAATATCTGGCACTTTGAGCCTCCTCCACCCTTCAATGTGATCATAACTGTTCATCCAACTCACTGCCCTGTTCTAGCTATAGGAACATAGAAAAACTATCTGAGGAGCTTTGTGCAGAAGAACGCTGAGAAGGTCAGAGTATGAGGCTTAGTACCCGAAAGTGTTGTGCACTCCTGAAGCCTCTTGGTGCACCATTTTGAGACTGGAGGTACCACAATTCTGCTCCTGACTTCCTCAGTCTTTTCCATGCACACTTTCTTGATATAAGAAGCTGTTCTCTTCCTCCCATCCCTGGAAAAGATCACTCCTCAGAATTTGTATCCTCTGCAGTTGGAGTTTTCCCAGGTCTCCTCTCCATTCTGTGGTAGCACTAAACTTAGGAATCTATTTTCTGTCGAGCCTTTTTGACCTATGTTGGGATATCTTGAGTTAGAAATCCTTCAACAGATTTGGTATATCATCCTGCTCATCCACTCTGATTGTTCAGGAAAACTGGAAGTAGGATACTAATACTGTAGTGCATTTGGAGTGCTACAGAAAATCTGCCCAAGTATTATATAGGTTCTCAACAGACTTCAGGATCTGATATTTGCCAGGAATTAAGACTTAAAAATTCTACTCGTGCCTCTATTTAGAAATCCAACAATCTCCTTCGCCTTTTTGTCAGCCATCTCAATTTCTCCAGTCACTTTCAAGTTTTGTGTATTTAGCCACTTAGATCTATCCTGCGTTTCTTTAAAATTATGCAATTTTGTTTACATTTCCTCTTCTTATTATTTCTATCGGAATATATTTCTCACATTTAACTTGATCTGCCATGGGTCTTCCCATTGCATTCATCTGTCTATATTCTTGAGTCTTTTACTATTAATTTTATTGTTTATTTCATTTCAGAGTGTCATCCTTTTGAATTATTCCCTGAAGCCTAAGTCCAGGTTAATAACATTGGATCTATCAAAAGCAGCAGTGGTTCTGATGGTAAAGCCTGGGAGAAACCACTTTATGCTGAAAAACAAAGTCTAACACTGCTCAGTGCTTTTCATCCCTCATGCAGTTTCATAACCACAGTACCACAACCCTTTTAATCTAATGGACTTCAAGCCTATTATGTGATTCATTATCAAAAGCCAATGGAAGTTTATGCATATATAAACTACACTCGCCTTCCAGTTGTTTCAGCGACAAGCTCAATCAAGTTACTCAACTTTCCTTTATCCAATCAGTCCATGCTGGCTTGGCTGTTGTTTATGAAGTCATTTTATTTCCAAGTAACAATTCATTTTGTATCTAATCATAGCTGTTCAAAGTTTTCCATCACTGGCCTATAGTCACTGGATTTATCCACATCCTCTCCATCACTACAACAATGGTGGATAAGTCCAGAGATTGGAAGTCCTATTCCCAAACATGGCACCTACCATTTTTACAGGAACTGGAAATGATAGTGGGGTCACATTTCATGCATTTCTGGAGGCAGCCTGCCTGTAGAAATCAACAGTTACCTCCACATCTTTTAATTTTGGTGGCACAGGTGTCTGAAGAATAATATGCTTTGACTAGACTGGTAAGAACAAATCTGAACATCATGGATTTGTTTGAATAGTCAGGCTATCCTGTAGGAAAAGTATTGCTATCGTCCCAGGACATCTATGAGAGGGATAAGGAACTCTTTGAGAAGAGGTAGGATGCCCAGTGGAATTACAAATTTTATGCATAATTGTTTATACATTTTTTATGCACACACCGCCTAACAAGTTCATTGAAGCTGTCAAAAATGCCTGTCAAAAGTTAATAAGAACAGAAAATGCTGGAGTAACTCATTAGGCCTTTTAGCATCTATGGAAAGAGAAACATAGTTGCCATTTCCAGTCCAATATGATTTCTTCAGAGTCATATTGGTCTTGAAGTGCCACACTTGCTGAAATTCTCCAACACTTCCTGTTTTTATTTCAGATTTCCAGTATTTGGCTTTTATAAAAGTGTCAAGAGGAACTGCCGAAAGCAGCTTTCAAGGGGAGCTAACAAACTGCTGAGGTATTTAGAGGACCTGCCCTTTAAACATTTGGGAAAAAATGTTTGGCCTGTCTCTTTAAAAAAATATCCTGCTTTTCTGTTTCACTCAGTTGGACTCCGTTGCCAGATTAATGCTGCATGCCTGCTTTCTCGTCCAATTGGGTACCTGCCATTTCTGTGTGAGATTGACAGCTATAAGTAGCTATATGTCCTTTTGAAATGGGGCGTGAAGTCCTGCTTTGTTTGTTGTAAGGGTTGTAGAAATTTAAATGTAGTAGATGGCTTTCTATGACAGAGCTTTTTTTAAAAATGTCTGCAAAAGACACAGGATTTTGCAATATTTCATTTCAGAAAGGGTCTTGAGATCTGCTTATGGTGAATACTGGGTGAGTTGGTCTGGTAGATGTAAATGGTATACGTTGGCATGGATTGTAATAACTTGGCATTAACTTGACTAAGCTGTTTTAAACGGCCTTTGTTTGAGCAGAGGGACATAATTTAACATAGACGATATGCAGGGTGATGGGGTGGGTAGAAGGGCATAGGTTCAATTGGAGGGTACAAGGGGTTATGGTGGGTGAGCAGAGGGGCTTTGGTTGGCGTGGCAGTTATGAGGGGCTACGGGGAAAGAGGGGCACAGATTGGAATTAAGTATGATTATAGAGGTTGATCGAGAAGCAAATGTGGGCATTAGGTTATGCAGGGTTATCTACATGAGTGGAGGGACAGAAGTTAGCATAGAGCATATGAGGGGTACATGGTACATGAGGACGAGTTTAGCATGGAGGGCATGTGGAGTCTTTCAGAATGGGAGGGAGATGTATTGAGGGAGACTTTCTATCTTTGCACCCATTCTGGTGTTTCCCAGCCAGTCTCCCAGGAAATCCCGACATCCTGGAATGAAAACCCCAGCCTTGCGGCAAAGAGTCGTACAGCGTGGGAATAGACTCTTATTCAACCAGTCCATACTAACCAAAATCCCAAACTAAACGTGTCCCATATCCCTCCAAACCTCTAATCCATGTACTTATCTCAATGTCTTTTAAACATTGTAACTGTACCTGCATCCAGCACTTCCTCTGGAAGTTCATTCCACACACGAACCACTCCATAAAAAAAAATGTCCTTATGTCTTTAAATTCTCCTAGGGAAAAGACACTGGGTCAAAGGCTGGCAAATGGTACTAGATTTATTTAGGATATCCGGTTGACATGGGCAAGTTGGACTGAAGGGTCTGTTTCTGTGCTGTATATATCTATGACTCTGTCTATACTCCTCATGATTTTAGAAACCATTATAAAGCCACTCTCAACCTTGTCCCCTCCAGTGAAAAATGTCCCATCCTATCCATGCCTCTCTTTATAACTCAAACTTTCCATTTCTAGCACTGGCACTTGTTCCCAGGTCAGGTTTGCAGAGAAAGTGTCCTATCCATGTTCCTGAACTGAGAGTAAAAATGAAGTTGTAACTTTTTCACTTTTCTAGTCCTCTGGCACTGTTCCTTACGGTGTTTTAGAAGATTGAGGACAGAGCCTCCATGTTTGTACTCCTAGCAGATTCCATCTCAACTTTGACTGCTGCCAATCGATTTTTATCCTATCCAATTTCTCTACTACTCCTTTCTTTACTATGATATTGGTGGCAACTGTTTTCTTGGAGGAGATAGATTTAAAGTGCTCATTTATTGCCTTCCATAAGGTCCTTAATTACCTCATTCTTCCTTTTGCACTCATTTTTGCGATGTATGTGATCGGAATGCCAGAAATCCATTGCCAATCCTCACATTTCCATGGAAGAAAAAAGAAAAAATTGTAATTACATAGTTAATCATGAATTCAAGGTGTCCCAAACAGTTGGAGACAAATATAGATGCAGTTATAATATATGGAAAGTATATTGTATTACATCAAATTCCAACAAACCAGTATCAAAGAAATCTATACCATTTGTTTATGAAATAAAAAGGGTGAATGTCATCATAACTCCTCCTTCTAAAAATATTTTTAAAAACTATCACTTAAAATTATACAGTGCTTCTCTTTTATTGTGTCTTTCATTTTATACTGAATGCATAGGAGCCAACATTAATGAACGTTAAAGCAAAAGAAAAAGTGGAAATGTCATTAATGACACTCGTTATTTAAAATGAAGTGCATATGAAGAGTGCAATGTTACTGTATTAAGTAAAATCTACCATTTTCTCAGTGTGGGTGATGCTGACAAGGATGTGTTTATTGACCATTCCTAATTGCTCTAATCAGCTCCAACAGCACTTTGGTGAGCATATGTGACAGCCAACTTGAGTACAGCAATGTCTTCCTGTAGGAGAAATGACCAGTTAATTTTTATTTGAGTGAAGTATGTGGACCAATTGGAATAATTATTTAGTGCTTTTCAAATAGTGAGATGAAATTCTCTGATATCCACCTGAATAGAAAGTCCTGACAGTATAGCCCTCTCTCAATATTGCACTCCAATGTCAGTCTGTATTATGAGAGACTACCTTCTACCTCTGAAGCAAGAGAGTGACTAATAAAGCCAATGTGACACAGTAAAAATTGGGCTTTGCATTTCATGATGAGTTTTAAACGTGATGCTTAGCATGCCTGAATCCTGGTTGGCAGATTAACTATTAACTGTAATATTTAACTGGTTTTAATGGATGAATAAACAGAAAATTATATTCCTGACAGAACATAGGCGTAGTCATCACATATGCCCTTCAAACGCCTGAAACGTCGATTCTCCTGCTCCTTGGATGCTGCCTGACCTGCTGTACTTTTCCAGCAACACATTTTTCAGCTCTGATCTCCAGCATCTGCAATCCTCACTTTCTCTTAGTCATCACATACAGAACCACAGACTTAACTCAACACAACTTAATCGATTACACTTAAGAACACAATGTAAAGGCACAAACCTGGGAAGTTTCACATGGAGTGGGGTAATAAAGACTCAGATCCATGATTATGATAAATAAATTTCCAGTGTCAACTGTGCCATTGGTGAGAAACACAATCAATGTTAGGCTGAGGGAGGTTCGAGGTTCACTTCAGATTGCAGTCATGGATCTCCTAGTGGCTGATTTTTAAAAAAAGGCTGTTTAGCCCTGTTATCTCAGTTATATAACAGTGAATGGCCAATTAGACCTAATTAAATGGGTATAACAAAATAAGTGTTTATTTGTAATATTAAAAATTGTACTGGGAAATTGAAAAAATTTAACAGCACGACCAGATAAGCTCCTCTTGATATTTGGCTGAGTGTTATGTTGCCAAGACACCGGGCGATGCTCTTGCACTTGCATAAATAATGCCAAGAAATCTTTTGTAGCTATACGAGCACTAAAAGGTAGCTGAATTTCACATTCGAAAGATAGTATTTCCAATATTGTAACATTTCTTCGGCCCTTTAATGAAGTGTCAGCCTAAATTATGTGAAGTTTAACATTCCATGTTTGTTCAGGTAAGTCATCTTTTACAATTGTTCTTCAATTCCATTTTCTGCTGAACTACCTCAGCAATAAAGGATTTCCAGAAATAACTTGATTTTGGAGGAGATCACACTATTTGAACTGTTCAAGATTTAATTAAATTCATTTTTTTAAAGAATTTTTGTTCATTATTTGGTGTCATATTGAATTACCATGAATATGGGATACCAATATGACACAACATGTGAAGTATTTTGGAAGCAGCACTAAAGGGATTATGGCACTTCAGTCAATCAATCTGCTTCACTATGCATCAGGTCAAGACCTAACTCTAGTCTTACATTACAAACATTTAGTGAGAATTGGAAACTGCCATGTTCCAGCTTGCAGGGTGAAAACACTCTATGATTGATGTTGGTTTGTTATTGCAATGTTAATGTTGCATCTTTTTCTTGAATTAATTTACTTTGGACTATCATTGCAAACCAGGCTTTAGTTGCTATTCTAAATTTTACTGTGCAGTGTACATTATAATAGAGATTATCCGCTAAAATTTATTGCCGCAACCCAGTTAAATATTTGATGTCATTCCCAGGGAAGTATAGATTTGAATGAAGTAATGTGTGAACTGGAAAAGCCAAATCAGATTCTAAAATAAACTGTTTGGGTCCAGAGTTTAATCTGACAATATTACTTGACTGTGGTTGGTTCATTTAATTTTTCAACGTGTAATTTTTCGAGATTGTTAAGACAATGTGCTTGAATTTGATGAAGGTCAAATTAAGAAGTGTTAGAAAATCAGCCTGGACTAGATTTTCCCAAAAGTTGGCTGCTTTGGAGAGTTTCATGGACTACTTCTCTCCATAAAATCCAGTGAGTTTTCTTGTGAAATTTTATGCTGCTCATTTAATTATCTTTGTAACACATCAACATGGCATTGCTCTCATGTAATCTGGAATTCATCATCAGTGCAAGTGCACACCATTGCTGGGACGTTTTGGGTTTCCCACCACCAATGCCATATTTAAAGCATAACTGTTCAAATGATACAAACCAGAAATTTCCTTTAATAGTTCTAGTATGAAATGCTTACAGAAAGGTGGAGGTTCTGATGAAGGGCTTTTGCCCAAAATGTTGATTTTCCTGCTCCTCGGATGCTGCGTGGTCTGGTTTCCAGCATCTGTAGTCCTTGTTTTTACCTATCAGAGCTCAAAATGTTAACTGTCTTTTTCTCTCCACAGAAACTGCCAAACATAATGAGTTTCTCCAGCATTTTCTGTATTTGTTTAAGAAATTCTCCAGTCTTGACACATTGAGATTGTATCATTTTAGGAAAAAATGTATTCAATGAATAAACCGAATTTCACCAGTCCTTTTATGTTCATAGCTTCAATACTGTTCATAGCTAAATTGGATCACAGAAGTATATATTATGATTACTGTTTTAAATAAGAATGAAATGATACTTTAAACTATTTTGAGAAATGTAAGGCCACCTCTACGGAAAGACATTTTGCAAATATCAGGGTACATGTTTCTGGTCTCTGCTGTTTTGTTCACATACTTAAATTTGTATGTTTAATTTCTACATGAATGCTATTTCTATCTGTTTTAACTTAAAACCACTATCCCCAAATGTTTTTACTGTCAAATATTAACCAGATTCTTTAATCTTGGAAAAACAATGCTGTCTGCAGATTTTATTCTCGGTTGAGAATTTATAGGTTAGCGTCTTCGGCAATCCTTCAGGGTTGAAGGGTGACTTTCTTCAACTCAAGGGGCATGAGTTCTGCAACGGCTGAATAGTCCAATCTTGGAGCCATGGCCTCTGCCACAGATGGGGCAGGTGATGTTTGATCAGTCAGCTGTGTGAGGGATGCATTAGATTCTGCGAGCGATCTCCACTGCTTGATCTTGGTTTCTGAAAGTTGTATTTGGTGACACTTGAAGTAGTTGTTGGCTTCATGGATACTTCTTCTCCAGTTTGTCCATTCTTGGGCAAGTGATTCCCACAAGATGGTGGGGATGTTGTATTTGCCTATGTAGTCTTTCAAGGTGTCCTTGTCATATTTCCTCTGCCCTCTGATGATTGCTTACCATACAGAGCTTGGAGTAAAGCACTTTAGGGAATCCTACATTGGGCCTACAGACAATGTGGCCTGCCCATCGCAGCTGGTCATGCATAACCACTGTCTCGATACTGGGCATATTGTCCTGGGAGAAGACACTCACATTGATATGCCTATTCTGCTAGTGGATGTACAGGATTTTGTGAAGGCAATGCTAATGATAACTCTGCAGTGGTTAGAGGTGTTTGCTGTACAGGATCCATGTTTCTGATCTTACAAAAGGGTGGGGACCATGGCTGCTATGTAGGCCATGAGCTTAGTGCTAGCTTTGAGGTCACTGTTCCTCAGACATCCAAAGACTGTTCTGTTGCATTGAAGTCAATGTTGGATTTCGTAATCAAGTTTGCTTGCCCCGAGGTATGGATAATGATCTGTGTTGTCCAGTGGCTCACTGTGTACTTTGATGATCAGGAATGTATTGTGACAGGAGCAGGCTAATAAGAATCTTTGTTTTCCGGATGTTCAGTCTGAGATCCTTGATGATGGTTTGTAGCTCAGCCTCTTGAGTGTGCCTGGCATTGACTGCAGTTCTGGTCTGAAGGCATCGAAGGTTGAACAATTTCCCATTCATCCTGTAGGTAAGCTCCAATCTGGCAGGGAATTTCATGTAAATGGGATGGAGTGTTGTGACAAAGAAGATGGAGAATAACATTGGAGAGGGATAAGGAACATTGGAGAAATTGTACAGTCCTGCTTGACCCCAGATTGCACTTGTACTTAGTCTGTGGTTGTTCCATTGATGAGGATCACAGTTTGCATGTCACTATGAAGCAGATGGAGAACCATGACTAATTTCTAGGGGCAGCCAAATTTGTGCTGGATATCACACAATTCCTCACAGTTGACAGTTGAAGGTTTTTGTGAGATCAAAGAAGGCCATGTACAGAGGTTGATGCTGTCCCTGCAATTTTCTTGAATTTGTTGTGCAAGAAAAATATGTCAGTTGTGCCTCTACATTGAGAGTTAATATTGTTGCACCAGAGATCCTGGGCCATGATGGTAGTGTGACATTCAGCTCTCTCATTCTTGGAGTTGTTCAGAAGGGTCCTGATGTTCCAGATCCCAAAATTAATTTGGAAGAATGATGAGGGTTTGGCTGGAAGATGTATGTACATGGAATCATTGATTAAGGGGTGGCCATTGCACACCAACCATCACATGGTCCCAATGAAGCGAGATCTTCACCCAATGGCAGGAAAATCCTAGGTCACTGGAGAACAGGATCTGCTGTGGGATGGGAATCTTAACAAATATTCATCTTGCACCAATCACTACCATGGTGGAGTGGAAGGTGAACTCCATGAAGGTGACAACCAGCACTGTCTGGATGTTGGAATGGTCCCAGGCCACTCTCCAGCCTGATCTCCAGTGGCAGCAGTTTAACAATCGCTGAGTGCACTGGGGATGTCGGTCTCATTGGGTTGAGAGATGTGTGTTGCTGGAGATTTGTCCTAAGCTGACTTTGTCTGTCAGATCTGACCTTGCCATGTCTCAGTATAATGATCCAACACTGCTGTGTCTCAGTGACAGGGTTTCCTTTCCACATCCAGCGCAGGAAATAGCAGAGAGCTCACCTTGGTAGTTACAGTGCTGAGCTGCAGGCTTGCAGGTCCAAGAATGAGATCTTGCAGGCCGACTAGTGAGCCAACAGTGCAAACTCCAGCCACACAATTTAGACAAATAATAAATATGCATGTCACAGTGCCTAAGCACGAGCAGCCGGAAGGTATGCAGGCCTGGTGGGAGAGGGCATAGCTTTGCTGGGTGGCTAGAGGGGCATAAATTGACAGTAATATCAGGGACTCATAGGTGGTAGGAACATGGTAGCCTGCAGGACTTGAGTGCTGAAAGGGAAATAGGTTGGCTGCAGGCTATGCAAGATTATGGGAAGTGCTTGGGAAGGATAAGGTAGCCTGGTTTTGCACTGATATGGCTTGGATTCTGTGTTGGAGAATGAGCAGTTGTGAGGGATGAGCCCTGGAGGGGATGTTTTTCAAATAAAGAATTTATGTATGTTAAAAGAGCACTGAGATAGTCCTGTTCCATAACCTACCTCTGCTCCACTGATTGCTGTGCCAGCCTCTAAGGTCTTGCCAGGGTGGCAGGCCCAACTCCCATTTCAGCCCTCCATCCATGGAACATCCAGGATACCTTTTCCTGAGTCTGGTTTGCAGAGTAAGCAATTGTCCCAGCGTTGTTGACCAGGCAGCAAAATGTCAGGCTGGTTACCATTTCCACGATCTGAGCTGGAAATTAGGAGCAAGCAGAACCATCAAGACACGATGGAGTGCTTGTAGCTGAGATATAAAGTCTAGAATTCTAATGGAAGATTTTAATCAGAATAGATTATATTGTTATATAGAGACAAAGAGCAGAACATTGAACAGTAATTTATGAGACTAGTAAGCATGCCTCAGTTGTATATTGTTGGAACCAATCTTGAAATTTTCATGCAACTTCAAAAGAAGAGATGGAGGATTTTGCTTTGGTTCATTTCAACATGAAATTTCAACATGCCATTTCAACATTGTTTCTCTCAATCATTACGAGTATATAGCAATTTTAGGAGAAGGCAGGCAGACAAGGAACATCTGGTAATGGCACATCCAGTTTAAATATATGCTTTAACTGAATAGGAAAAGGAAAAAAAATGGAAAAATCTAAGAATGTCTGTCTTTCTTAGATTTTTCCATTTTTTTTTCCTTTTCCTATTCAGTTAAAGCATATATTTAATCTGGATGTGCCATTACCAGATGCTCCTTTCTACTGCTTTGTCATAGCTTTTTCTGAACTCTGCTGCTAAAGCCAGCAGAGCTTTCAACTTAAATACAGTTTGGAAAAGAGCTTTTCAATTACAATAATTATTTTGGATAAAGCACATGAGGTAGATAAGTTATCAAAACTAACAATGCTTCATCATTTCAGCTTCATCACTTCTGATGCTTACAGGTTTTGGATACTGAAGTCACTTTGGATATTTTTGTTAATTTTCCTTATGTATATTCAGTGTACTAATGCAAAATATTTCAAAAGTAAGCCAAAAAGTCCCAGCTGTTAAAAATGTGCTTTCTTGGATTCACTGTACCATGTTTTGTAATTTATTTTAATTGGCATATTTTTATTATTAACAGCAAATTGTGTTAAATTTATTGTGAACATTATTTTTGTAGTTAAAATCAGTATTTATTTTTCATATTGCCTAGAGTGATATTATTTTAGAATGTTGTATATTACCCAGGCTATTTGACTTAACCGTCAAAAGCAATTACCAGACTAATAATAATAAAACCCATAGGGCCCATACAATATTCATAAAATGAATCCAGCTGTTACTTTTGTAGTATCCTAGGCAAAGACTAAAAATATGTTTTCTTTGAATATGTTCTTCCTCTATTCTCAGTCAATTATCATTTAGGATAAATGTACTAAAAGATTGGGAAATATGCTTGGCAGTTTAAAATAAAAATGGTAAGTGCTGGAAGCAGCTGTAATGTATTAAGTTATAAATGAAACATAACCCACATAATTAGAATTATAAGCCTAATTACTAAATTAAAGTCAGGAGAAAAATTAAAGATGATGAAATGGACTGCCGCATATTGCAGTTTCGTTGGACATTTCTTTTAAAAATATCACTAAATAATGTCAGCAAAATGCACATTGAAGCACTAAATTAATGTTTCAATGTCCTGTACTTCTGGATTAATGACAGAAAATCTTAACCTTGACATTAGACCTTTAAATAAATTTCACAAACTAGAAACTATTGTGGGAACATTGTTCGAGGACTAAATTGAATAAGACAATTTCTGTAAAGATAGATTTTGTTGCCATTATTCTTCTGAATATAGGGAACTTGTGCACTGCTGTATAAATTAAAACAAGAAATGTAGTAAGCTGCCAAGTAACACAAAAGTCTATTTGTTCGTATCAAGGTTGTGAGTGTAATATTTCAATGGCTTATACATTCTTCACAAATACTATCTGGGGAGTGATTGTGGAGGAGAATTTATGTGTCAAACTGAATCTTTCCTACTGGCAACAGAGAGAACTGGAATTCTTGAGACAGGAGTTTTCATGTAGAAAAGGCATCAAAGGATTTACTAAAATATGAAATGTAGTTTGTATTTTCCTGGATTAAGGTTTGCTACTGTTCAATTGTACAACTGCCTGTGGACTTCACCTGACTCACAGGGCAGGAAATGTTTGGCACCAAATGAATTGACTTAGATTTGTTTTCTTCTTTCTGAAGTAAGGTGAAGAGTTCAGAGCTGAAATAGCCATATGTATGCTTAAATTAGTGTGAATGAAACAAAGATAAAAATGTGCACCCTTGTTATGGTGGTGAATAGATGTCCAATAGTTGTGCCCGACCGGCTGTTTTTGATTAGTAAGGTACACATGCAAATATTATGACAAGGTTTTGAGAAAGTATTTAATACAACAGTGATTTAGCTTTTCTTTCTATCCTACAGCAATGGAAATTGTTTCTATTTTTACAGTTAAATTGCAAGTCAGTTAAAGTAAGACCCCAAAAATGGTCACATAAAGAGATAGACAATAACTAAATGGAGTTGACCAGTATGGAAATATTGCTAATTCTGATTACATATATTGAAACCCAGAATGTAAAAGTTCAAGAAACTTAAGCTGTAAAGAAGAAAATCTGCTTTTGTTATCCTCATTATCATGTAGATAGATACATCTTAATTTTATTATTGCTAATCCAAATCTTGACTGTTGGTAGCATATTCTATTTAGCATAAATTTACTCCCTTTATAAACACATTCCATAGGACTTGAAGTGTGAAATCTCCACCACATAACTCAATTACAACAGGTAGCTGCAGGATCTTTCCACTATAATTCTACACAATTATTGTTTTATTTCGCAGAATCCCTACAGTGTGGAAACAGGCCATTTGGCCCACACCAACCCTCCGAAGGGTAACCAATCCAGACCCATTCCCCTATCTCTATTACTCTATATTTCCCCTGACTTATTCACCTAACCTACACAACCCTGAACACTATGGGGCAATTTAGCTAACCTGCACATCTTTGGATTGTCGGAGGAAACCGGAGCACCTGGAGGAAACTCATGCAGACATAGGAAGAATGTACAAACTTCACACAGACAGTCAAGAGAACAAAGAAAAATACAGCACAGGAACAGGCCCTTCGGCCCTTCAAGCCTGTGCCAATCCAGATCCTCTTTCTAAACTTGTTGCCTATTTTCTAATGATCTGTATCCCTCTATTCCCTGCCCATTCATGTATATGTTTAGATACATCTTAAACAAAGCTATCGTGCCTTCCTGTACCACCTCTGCTGGCAACGCGTTCCAGGCACCTACCACCCTCTGCATAAAGAACTCTCCATGTATATCTCCCTTAAACTTCCCCCCTCACTTGAATTTGTGACTGCTAGTAATTGGGAAAAGGCTTCTTGATATCTACCCTGTCTATACCTCTCATGATTTTGTAGACCTCAATCAGGTCCCCCCTCAACCTCCGTTTCTCTAATGAAAATAACCCTTATCTACTCAACCTCTCTTCATAGCAAGTTCCCTCCATACCAGACAGCATTCTGGTGAACCTCCTCTGCACCCTCTCCAAAGCATCCATATCCTTTTGATCGCCCGAGGCTGCAATCGAACCCAGGTCCCTTGTGCTGTGAGGCAGCAGTGTGCACTGAACCACTGTGCTGTTCAGAAAGGTAAAAACAATGACTGCAGATGCTGGAAACCAGATTCTGGATTAGTGGTGCTGGAAGAGCACAGCAGTTCAGGCAGCATCCAAGTAGCTTCGAAATCAACGTTTCGGGCAAAAGCTGCTGTTCAGCACACTGAACCGCTGTGCTGTCCCAAAACACCATTTCTGTTTTATTTGAAAGCAGACTTACACTGTGAATTGCCAATTTATCTGAAGCAGAATTGCATTTTACTGTAGTTTTTAAACAAAATTGTGATCTGTGGTTCAATCTGTTTCTTTTTCAAAGAACATTTCAAATAATTTTATAACACTCTTACATCTCATAGCATTGATAATTTGAAAAATTATTGTATTAAAACTTCATTGCCAATATTATCTAATAAGCGTATAGGCTAAGGATTGCTTAATGTATTTGTATCACAGTCCTCTTTCTGTGAATTTCCAAGGTATTTGTTTGTTTATTTTAATGAACAAACGGTATTATTAAAATGATGATAAGTATGTCAAATGAAGTTGGGGTGGCACGGTGGTTCAATGGTTAGCACTGCTGCCTCACAGCGCCAGGGACCTAGGTTTGATTCTAGTCTCGGGCAATGGTCTGTGTGGAATTTGCATATTTTCCCTGTGTCTGTGTGGGTTTCCTCTGGGTGCTCCAGTTTCCTCCCACAGTCCAAAGATCTGACGGTCAGGTGAATGGGCCATGCTAAGTTGCCCATAATATTAGGTACATTAGTCAGAGGGAAATGGATCTGGGTGGGTTACTCTTTGGAAGGTGGTGTGGACTTGTTGGGCCAAATGGCCTGTTTCCACGCTGAAGGGAATCTAATACAAAATTTAAATATTGGATCACAAACATTGAAAATAGTGTTTGGCTTTAACTATTTACTTTGGACCTTAACTCCATAATGTAGTGATTCTTTGGAAAATTGTTTTCTTTTAGACCTTTTTCTCCCCAGCATTATGTTCACTAGGATCATCATATATTTGTCTTGAACACATGCACTTTGTTGTTAGCCTGCTTGACTAGTAATATCGGCAAATACTTCACATTAAACTCCCCCGGACGCTATATCGGTGAGGCCCTGATATGGAATAGCAACCTCGTAAGTACTATTCTGCAGTAATTGAGACATCTAATTTAAAAGCAGAGATCTTTAGCTGGTTAATATTTCCCACGTTAGAGTTGGTAATGTTTGTGTAACCAGGACATATATTTTAGCTACAATTATTGAACATGTACTTCGAGAACAGATTTGCAGGTTCTGTATCGACAAAGTTAACAGTAAGAAGACACTGAAATATTGGTCTGTTGTTTTAATTGTAAGGCAGCCAGCTGCTCACTTCTTTGTTTGAGATGCAATGAACAAGTATTCCACCCAGCTTCCATTGATTTTATCATCACATGTAGACTTCTACCTTCCACTCTTGAAAGTCAGCTCAGCAAAGAATTGCTGTTCGTGTGTAAGTAGAATGATAAGGACTGCTGATAATATTTTGGCCAAGCAGGATGGGAAATGTAACATCCTGAGTACACCCAAACTGAATGGTTGTGCCTCTGAGGTCAAAGAACAAAGCATCACGAAGATCTTAACAGCATGATCTAACGCAATGAGGCAATGACTCTGGAATGATGCCCAGCCTTTAACATACTGAAGATAGTACCAACATATGGCTGTTTTATGAGTCACAGTGCGTTGAACTTTCAAAAGGTCAAAAATCAGTACAGAGTCTTGAAAGTTTTCAGCCCTTTCAGTGTGTTAAAAGTAAATTGTTATATTGTGATAATAAGATGGTCACTTTTAATGTTTTAAAAATTTCATAGTAATATTCAGAGTTTACAGTGCTGAAAGTAAATCATCTGCGTATGTTCTGGAAATTATGAGCATAGTGTCTGCAATTCCTATGCATTAAAACTAGTAGTTAGCAAACAGTTGGCAGATGTGTGTTATTTTCTCCTGCAGTATTGAGGTGTGTCAGTGACTTTGTGCTTACATATAGCCATACAGCTGTTCTGAAAACATATACAAGTTAAAATCAACAGGATCTTCAGTTTTGGAATAAATAAAAAACCTTGTCCTAGCAATGATGCTCTGTGTTTGTCAACCCTTTATGTAATATGCTGCAGAGTTCAGTTTTCAAGGATTTATAAAGAATTTAAATTACTTAATAATTAATATGATTTGGAAGTGCAGGAGTTGGACTGGGGTGTACAAAGTTAAAAATCACACAACACCGGGCTATAGTCCAACAGGATTATTTGGAAGCACTACCTTTTGGAGTGCTGCACCTTCATCAGGGTATTGTGGAGTATAAGATGTGGATAATAAGATCTTATACTGTACAACCACCTGATCAAGGAGCAGCACTCTAAAAGCTAATGCATCCAAATAGACCTGTTAGTCTATAACCCAGTTTTTATGATTTTTAACTTAATACTTAACATTCATCAAATTATTTGACATTGACTTCTGATTTTACACACACTTTTCTCTGAGCGTGATACTGCAGCAAAAGATTTAATTGCTTTCTACCAGGGCTTGCAGAGATTAACCATCCAGACAAAAAAAAACTACACCTGCCAATTTTTTCTGGCCAACCTTCAGTTGATGGATCCTGCAAAACTACTTGGGTGCAAGAAGCTTTGGAGGGAAGAACACAGAATAACTGCACAGAAAACATGCTTTCTTTTTACAGTTCTGAGGGTAGGTATGCATGGCTTCAGCTTGGTATGATAGTGAATTGGTATGGTGGCAGTTGTGTGGGATGGCATGTGGTAAGTCAGCAAGGTTGCTGCTAATATGTGGCAAGGTGGTTGCTGGATAGGCTGATGGTTAGCAGATGGTTGAGATGGGTAGCCAAGTTAAGTCAGTAGCAGCTTCACATCAGGAGCTATTTGGGTCAGCTCGAGGGAAGAATTGGGGATGGATGGGATTTCGGTCAGGTTGATGATTTGAGTCAGGCGGTCAGGGAAGGGAGTTGGAAGGTCACTGGAGTTGTGTGGTGGAGTCTAATCAGGTTGTTGGGGCGTGACGTTGAAGGGTAATTGTGCACCAGTTGGTAAGTCGAGGTGTCAAGTTGGAGACAATTTCAGAGAGTCCCTCTGTTCAGACGTTTAGAGTTTCTATGCAATTCCCAGTGAATCTGTACATCAGGACATCTGAAGGGCCCTAATGTGTATCTCTGGTCATAGCTGCAGCTACTCAAACCAGAAATCTGGGCCCTTGAAATATTCAGCACATGATTTGAGACAATCATCTAACTTAACTTTTGTACTTTAAAAATACCATGGTTTTCAGATAGGACAGTGTCATGACAGTCACCTCTAATTTCCCAAAATATAACTAGCAAAAGGCAATGAGTTTTATTTCAGGACAGTTTGGACAGATTTCAGTACATCCCAGGCAAGAAAATGTTCCTGTGGGAGGGAAATTTCAGTTAGAAACTAAATTCACAAAGTTACCAGTGCATTAGTAACAATTCGGTGCACAACTGTGAGTGTGGATAGATAATATGTTAAAAATTTATTGTCACTGTTATGTGCAATATTTTTGAAGAAACTTCAATACGATGCAGACCCTACAATTTCTCATTGCTAGCTCCCAATAAATGTTTTGTTGATGCTTCCCATGTATAAAAGCCACCCTCTTAATCAGACTTTGTTTTATAAACTACAGCTAATTAGGAGGCACTTGACTTCAAGCGGCCATGCGAATATTACATACTGCACTATCTTTATTGGTATCTCCAAACATTGTCATCAAATAAACCCAACTTTGTAAACTTTTAACTCCCATTCACTGTCTTCAAATTGATCCTGTAAGTTTATTTCCTGCTTCAAATTGATCCTGTAAGTTTATTTCCTGCTGCTGGAACTGAACTACATTGAGTTCAGTTGCTAAGAATCAATTTAATTCAAGGTAATCAATTTAATTGGCATTTATGCAACATACATCTAATCATTTGAAATAGTCCTACCCCACAAGGACAAACTGGATGCTAGTTCTGCCACTTCATTGTGTTGCCTGTTGCTATGAAATAGCAACATGTTAGTTACAGGAGATAATGAAGGAAATTGCAAGACATGCTCAAAATGTCAGAAACATTGGAGATTAGATTGCAAGTAATATTGTGCAGAGACTCTGCACTTCAGATAAAGAATATCATGACCAATTAATGCTATGCTATTAATCTAGGAAGTCCAAACAATCAATTGGAGTATTTCAGGAATTTGAAAACTGAGTGAAATAAATTTAAGAGGAAAGTGGAAAAATATGGAGCCTGGGTCCAGAATTGATGTAAAAAATACTGTAAAGCTGGGCAGAATGTGCTACATCATCCTGATCTGCTGTGCTGTGCAAAATTGGAGCTTTCAGCTAGACAATGTGCCCAATGCTGAGTAACTGGGGAAACAGGAGCAGTCTTCAGAGAAGGAAGAGGAGCTGAGGACATTGTGGAGAAGAAAGCTTTCCTTGTCCATGACCGAGCTCAGCTACATCAGGTGTTACAAGTCAAATAGGACCCGATTGATACCCGGTTCCAGGAAATGAGAGCTGGATGCAGCAGACCATCAGAGGGTGTAATTTTGCTGTTGGACAAGGTTTTTGGAGGCAATTTACATTTTAGAGGCAACCTACTGCCACCGACCATTTGTTTGTATTTGCTCTTGGTGTCCAAATTCTTGCCTCTATATAATGTGATTTTTTTTAGATTAGAGTAGATTAGATTAGATTACTTACAGTGTGGAAACAGGCCCTTCGGCCCAACAAGTCCACACCGCCCCGCCGAAGCGCAACCCACCCATACCCCTACATCTACCCCTTACCTAACACTACGGGCAATTTAGCATGGCCAATTCACCTAACCTGCACATCTTTGGAGTGTGGGAGGAAACCGGAGCACCCGGAGGAAACCCACGCAGACATGGGGAGAATGTGCAAACTCCACACAGAGAGTCACCTGAGGCGGGAATTGAACCCGGGTCTCTGGTGCTGTGAGGCAGCAGTGCTAACCACTGTGCCACCGTGCCGCCCATGGACAATGACAAAATGCAGGTGTTCAATGTTGTATGGTTACAGAACAGCAGTGACTTAGAGAGGGTGTATGGATGGGATATAGCTAAGGACAGGTAAACTGTGTGGCCTGGTGGTTAAACAATGAGTAGAATGAGAGAATAGAGTTGTATATGTGAAGGAGTGTCAGCCATGCTAGCCATAGTGTGGGTGCTGTGCCATTACATTGCTGGTAAGAAACAATGCCAGACTGCTAAAGCTCATCTTATGTGCACAGCAGCCTTTCAAAATTGCATGAGCACAAAGGATGCTGGTTTGTTGGCAGATTTTATGGTGAGTGGGCAAGTTCTGAAAACAGTGTGGTAGGTGGAGGTGAAATTGGATTTTCAGGACGTTGTTAGGGTGAGGTGAGTTTGGTAAGATGCAGTGAGAAACCTCAACTAGTTTCAAAGAAATGCTCCAAAACTCAACTCACAATTTGCCAGAAACATAAGATTCAATCCACCTTCTTTTAGATTCACTGATTTAACACCAGAATTTCAATCCGTCAAACCTGTGACATTTTACGTTTAAATTTTTTTTGAGCATACTGAAATATGCATCTAATATGTAAAGCCTTTCCTCTATGCTCCCCACTATGTCCCTCCCCCAAAATTCCAGGTCATAGTTTGAAAACAGTTCTTGCTGAGATTTGATAATGCAGCTATGGGTACTTGCTGAATTTCCAATGATTGCTGAGCCACGATAGTGACTTGCTTTCAAAAAATATTTACATTGATTATAAAGCATTCAGGACATTTTGGACACTCAGAAGTTGTGAAAGGCGCTATATAAATGCAATTTTCTTAGTTGACTACTTGTAATTTAGTTGACTACTTGTAATACAGTTACGTGTAGCATGGAGCAGTAGAAGGGAAACCCAGCTGCTTAAAAATGTTAAATTTGTCTTTACTTTGTGGCAAACCACATTCTTATAATCAGTATTCACTTCCTTTTTTCTGTTTTAGTAAGTGACCGTCATTCTCTGTAATGTTTTGATCTGACTACTTAATTCCTACAATGTGCTTACTGGATAGCAATCCATGTCTGTGAATTTTATTAAAAGGCAGTAGCTGGATGAAGTCATCAAGACCAGTCTAATGCTTTTATTAAGAGTTGGGACTAATCAAAAGTTCTGGACATTTCCTTCTATATGTTTCACAGAAAAGGTTTGCTTCCAGCCTCGGGAGTTTGCACATTCTCCCCGTGTCTGCATGGGTTTCCTCCGCGTGCTCCGGTTTCCTCCCACAGTCCAAAGATGTGTGGACCAGGTGAATTGGCCATGCTAAATTGCCCATAGTGTTAGCTACATTTGTCAGAGGGAAATGGGTCTGGGTGGATTACTCTTCAGAGGATCGGTGTGGACTGGTTGGATTTAAGGGCCTGTTTCCACACTATAGGGAATCTAATCTAATCTAAATATAGGAACATCATAAGTGGAAACAGTCTTCCATTTTATCTATTATACAGCATTGTAATTGTATGCAATACTGTGATTAGGATCAAAATACTGAGTATTAATGACTGCTACTTGTATTAATCTGTAGTTGACCTCTGTATGTGAGTGGTGGCAGAAAAAGAGCAAATAGTGCAAAGAATGGAAATTGGAGCCAATTTTTCATATTACCCAGCCTAAATTGCCTCTGAGGAGATGGCAGTGATGGGCTTTCTTGAGCTACTGAAGTTCATGTGGTGTAGAACCGTTGCAGTGCCATAAGGCAGGGTTCAAGCATTTTGACCTAACAGCAGTGAGCTTATTTCTAGGCTAGGATAGTGCATTATTCCTTTGTAATTCCTTCATGGGATGTGCATTCTGTTTATAGTTGAAGGGGAATTGCAGCTCATGGTATTCCCAAACACCTCTTGCCCTAGCTTTTCTAGGTAGAGGTCAAGGGTTTTGAAGATATAGTTGAAGGACTTTTTGTCTTGGATGATATTAAGCTTTTAGTATGCTTTTTGAAGCTACGCCCATCCAGGAAAGTGAAGACTATTTCATTGCATTACCACTGTTACTTGTAGGATTTGGAGAGTCAGTAGATGCATTACTTGCTGCAGACTTCATAACCTGATCTGGTGTTGTATAACTGAGGTTGTAATTAGATTAGAATAGATTACTTACAGTGTGGAAACAGGCCCTTCGGCCCAACAAGTCCACACCGCCCCGCCGAAGCGCAACCCACCCATACCCCTACATCTACCCCTTACCTACACTACGGACAATTTAGGATGGCCAATTCACCTGACCTGCACGTCTTTGGACTGTGGGAGGAAACCGGACCACCCGGAGGAAACCCACGCAGACACGGGGAGAACGTGCAAACTCCACACAGTCAGTCGCCTGAGGCGGGATAACTTCTTGCTGTTGTATCGTTGAGGAGTATATTATCTCTCTTAAGTTCCATTACTCCACTAGTCGCAACATATATTAAAAAAACATACACACTTTGTTTTTGAAATAAGTGTGCCACATTTCAAATTAAGGCAAAATGTGTCTACAGAGGGCATGTACATGTGCAATGGTTATTAAGTTGTGGAATAGCTCATGAGACATTCAAGACACAGCATTGGTACAGAGAACCAAATAGCCACATACGAGCCATAATGATTACTGTGGTTAGAAAATTCCTGCAATGTGGTGAAGTTAGAATATTCTGGCATGCCACTGTTGTTATTTGAGTGGTAAAACAGATCAAACTGATGATACAGCTGAATTTTGCATCAATGACTTGTTTAATGCATCTGTTAACTAATATTGTGTACGTTCTCTACAGTAGTCTAATAAAAGTAAACAGTATAAATATTGAGGACAATAACATCCTTTCGTATGTGTTCCTAAAGCTAATGCTGCAGCATTGCAACTGCTGCCAAAGAGAGGTGCTTTCCACTTCCACTTTTGCTAAGATAATGGTAGTACTGTGCGTTATGTTTGGAAGTACTTTGTAGAGCGGTTCCCAACAAAAACGGAGGGAACAGGATTTAGGGACCCAATTTTGCATGAGATATAATATAGCACTTCAGTAATATGTGGTTGAAAGGTTCCATTTCCTCTTTTGAAGGACATTACTAAGTTCATCAAAGGAAACTATCTGCATCTATAGACATGTTTCTCACGCAGCCTGCCACCAGGAAGCAACTTGGGTTTTCTTCCCTTTGCTAACTGTACTATGTAATGTAAATTCTACATTAGCTGAAGGGTACCAATGCTATTGATTGTTTAAAGTAAAGGCATGATTGCTGTAGATTTAATATTTAGCAGCTACAATGTTCTTCAATGGTCTGTGGAATTTGCTGTGATTGGTGTGCCCATTTGACTACAGTATAACCTCTCTTTAACCTACATGCATGTTTTGTGTGTTTATATTGTGGGTAGAGATTTGAATTTTCGGTTTAACATCTGCATAAGTATAGCACACACAGTAGTTAAGAGTGTTAAACTTATGTACTTATGAATTTACGAATTAGAATTTCTACCATTAGTTATGGTTGTAGAATGTCCTGTCTGTGCTCGTAAAATAGTCAGTTTTATATAATTGTAGAATCATTTACACGTTTGCAGAATTTGCAGCTGCATTGTTGACAATTCTGACAATTATAACCTGTGGAGAGATGATAAGGCAGCTTGTAAGATATGCAAGGGGTTCAAACTAGCTAACTAACTAGTACTGTTTTATATCCACAAATGGCTTTAGGTTTTCTGAACTTAGCTGCTCACCCACCATTTTGACTTTGGAATGTTAAAATTTCTGAAATGTGAGAAATTAATCTTTTGTTTTCTAAATGAATACCCCTGTAATTATAGCCTTTGGACATTAGTCTGAATGTTTTATTGTTGGGGTAGGGCTTCTGACTGCTGCTCCAATTTTGCCAGGATCATGATCAACTTTTCAGTTTAATTTTGTTAGCAATGCAGTGCAGGCTTCTGGCTGGAACCACAATTCCAAAAGGGCTGACTGCTGGGGAGGAAAGTCTAGTGATCAGAGGTGGGAAGGAAGATGATACTGAATGGCCCATTGCAGTTCCCATTACATCAATGCAGGATCAGAAGAGTACGAGCCAAAATTAAACAAGACTCTGAGAAAGAATAAGAACTGCTGTTAAAGTTGCCTTCGCTGAAGTCTTTAAAAAAAGTGTTGTGTCTGAGGACAGGAAGGGCTACCCAATAGATAGCTGTATAAACCTTTTAGCTTTTTAACTGCATGCCAAGGTCTACTACTATTGTTATTTATTTGGCTTTTTCCCTGCTTAGGTCGGATGGGTGTGGGGGAAATCTTAGTGAATCTGCCTGATCTTCCACGACAATATTTACTACCATATAGTAAAAGTACACATCAAGAACCTTCCCCTTTCTCTGATTCTGTTCTATTGATGATTTATTATTTTATAACATTTTTGAATATTTTCTGCTGAGTTAAGTCTAGTTTCCAACCAAAAGGCACATAGGTGTGAAATCCTGTAGCTAAAATCAAACAAAGATGTGAGTGCCAACAGATGTGGAAGCTAATGCTTATGGAGTACACATAGAAGGTTATACAGCACTACATAGCATTTTCTTTTACATTTTACTATTTTTATACATACATATCCGAAAGTTTTATAGAGTAAATTGTACTTAGAGACATGATAAGGTCTCATATTTTGGGATGGGTGTTTAATTAGCTTACTAACTATTATAAAACAATAGATTTTTATCACAAACAGACAAATTGCTGAGGAAACTTAGCAAGTCTGGCAGCAGCTGTGGAAAGAAAGCAGAGGTATTGTTTCAAGGCAAGTGACTTTTCATCAGAACAGATTTTTATCCCTTATGTAATTTTTTATTCAGATTTTTGACATTGCATTTTAGCTGTTCCACAATAGAGTGCAATAATTTGACAGAAGAAATGTGCAGCCTATGTACAACTGCTAAAGATTCCCAATTAATACTAAAGCTTGTTAAGAGCTGGAAAATAATGTTAATGTGAGAAGTGTTTTGAAGATTCATGTGATTAACGATAGTTCTTTCATGGATTAGGTATGAACAATGTTTGGGTAAGTATGAGAAAATGATAACAATTATTCAGTAAGTAGGAACTGAGACAGTAGAAATTTACTGTAACTTCATCTTTATTATTTTTAACAGATTCAAAAATGCCAGTTCCACTCCAATGACAAATTATGCACGTGCATTCACATTCCACTTCATGCCTGATAAGGATAAATAATCAATTCTAATAACTTTAAGGTTATACAAAAAATTACAAGATTTACAAGGATCTTACTGGGAATGGAGGGCTTGAGTTATAAGGAGAAGTTGGATAGGCTGAGATCTTTTTTGCCAGAGCGTAGGAGGCTGAGGGGTGACATTTATTGAGGTTTAAAAAAAATCATGAGAGGCATAGATAAGGTGAATAGCCAAGATAATTTCTCCAGGATAGGGAGCCCATAACTAGAGGGCATAGGTTTAAAGTGAAAAGGAAAAGTTTTGAAAGGGACCTGAAGGGCAACGTTTTCACAAAGTGGTGATGCGTATATGGAATGAGCTGCCAGAGGAAGTGGTAGAGGCAAGTAAAATTACAATATTTAAAAGACACTTGGACATGTACGTGGATAGGCTTAGAGAGGTATGAGCTAAATGCAGGCAAATGGGACAAGTTCAGTTTTGGAAACCTGGTCGGCATGGAGGAGGAGTTGGGCCAAAGGGTCTGTTTCCATGCTGTATGACTCTAAAACATAGACATTAATCAGATTACATTGAATAATTCTTTTTCTGCTATGATTATTGTGTATTTGGTAAATCATTTAGTCTTTTGTTTAAGACACAAACCCAGTCTCTGGAAATTAATTATTCACAAAGTCTGTGATTGGTTATTCATGTCAAAGTGTGGCACTGGAAAAGCGCAGCAGGTCAGGCAGCATCCAAGGAGCAGGAGAATCGACGTTTTGGGCATAAGCACTTCTTCAGAAATGTGGGGGATAGCGATGGATGGGAAAGGGGGCTGAGAGGTAAATAGAGTGGGGCTGGGGAGAAGGTAGCATGGAAGATGATAAGTAGATGCGGGTGGGGCTGATAGGTGGAATGGGAAGGTGGAGCAGATAGGTGGGCAGGAAGTTGGACAGGTAGGACAGTTCAAGAGGGCGGTGCCAAGTTGGCTCTGGGATGGGGTGGGATGGGGGGAGGGAGATGAGGAAACTGGTGAAATCAGTGTTGATGCAGTGTGGTTGGAGGGTCCCAAAGGGGAGGTGAGGCGTTCTTCCTCCAGTCGTCGGATGACTTGGATTTGGCAGTGGAGGAGTCCCAGGACTGGAATGTCCTTGGTAGACTGAGAGGAGGAGTTGAAGTGGTTGGCCATAGGGTGATGGGGTTGTTTGGTGTGTGTGTCCCAGAGATGTTCCCTGAAACAATCTGCAAGTTGGCATTCTGTCTCCCCGATGTAGAGGAGACCACATTAAGAGCAATGGACACAAAAGATGAGAAGTTTGCATTTGCAGGAAAATCTCTGCTGGATGTGGAAGGATCCTTTGGGCAGAGGTGGAGGGCCAGGTGTGGGCACAGGTTATACACCTTTTGCAGCAGCAAGGGAAGGTGTCAGGAGTGGAGGGTGGGTTGGTCGGGGTGTGGACCTAATGAGGAAATTTGGAGGGAATGGTCTGTGTGGAATGCTGATAGTGATGGGGAGGGAAATTTATCTCTGGTCGTGGCGTCTGATTGTAGGTGATGGAAATGGTGGTGGATAATATGCTGTATGCGGAGATTAGTCGGGTGGAAGGTAAGGACCGGGGTGGGGGGGGGGTCTATCCATACTGCAGTTGAAGGGGTGGATTCAAGGTCCGAGGTGCAAGAAGTGGAGAAGAGGCACTGGAGGGCATTGTTGACCACGTGGGAGGGAAAATTGCAGTCCTTGAAATAGGTGGCTGTCTGGAATGTCCTGGAGTGGACTTGCTCCACCTGGGAACAGAAACCGAAGAGGCGAAGGAACTGGGAGTAAGGGATAGTGCTTTTACATGACAGTTGGTGGGAGGAGGTCAAGTAGAGGTAGCTGTGGGAGTCTGTGGATTTGAAGTAGATGTCTGTATTGAGTCAGTCGCTTGGACTGAGAGGTTCAGGAAGGGGAAGAAGGTGTCTGAGATAGTCCAGGTGAACTTGAGGTCAGGGTGGAAAGTGTTCATGACGTTGATGAACTGTTCAACCTCCATGTGGGAGCACAAGGTGCCACCGATACAGTCATCAATGTAATGGAGGAAAAGGCGGGAAATGGTGCCAGTGTAACTGTGGAAAGTGGACTGTTCCACATATCTGAGAAAGGGCAAGCATAGCTGGGGCCCATGTGGGTGCCTGTGGCTACCCCTTTGGTCTGAAGGAAGTGGGAGGATTTGAAGGAGAAGTTATGGAAGGTGAGGACCAGTTCCACCAATGTGTCTGGTTAGGAACCATTGGAGTAACTATTGGGGATCATCAGTGAGTTTAATATTCCTGTGTGTTGAATACAGAATATAGAAAGGCAGATTTGATTCGGCTGTCTTTTACATGTTGTAATAGCATCAATCAGCTTTGTATCATTGTTGAATAGGTTTTGTTTCTATAATACCTCAATAATTTTGTTGTATAGAAAAGGTGTTTAAGGACTTTTTATTCTGAACATAATATAGATAAAGTATACAATTGCCCATGTTGGTAACTGAGTAAAACATTTAAACGTATGCAGTGATCAATGGAGTAATGGAACTAGAGAAACAATGTACACCACCAACTTTAATCATAACATAAAATTGGGACATATGTGGGAAAACCCAAAGTCGGAACCATATAATTGGGAGTGAAGTATAATAATTGAAAAATATGAGTTTCGATTTTAATGCTTTTACATGTATTTGTAGTCTGCAGATGTAGAATCCTCAATTTCTATTCACCATATGTATGGAATCTAGACATATATGAGTACATCTACTACTAACAGCATGTCGAGATCTGATGAAAAATAGGCAATCTACCATAGCCAACACAAGGATTCAGAAAAGTCAATGATTATTATATTATAAATCAATGAAGGCTGTTTTGACATCTGTCCTCTAACTCATTGTTCCAAGTATTGAAATAGTTTTAGATGCTATGACCAGGAAATAGAAATTGATGAATATAACAGAATTAATCATGAATATTAAAGTTCCTTTTAATACTTTTTGTCTTGATGTTGGCTCCAATGTTTTCATACTTAATAGTCAAAATTATCTTATTTATTTATTGCCTTCAACGAAAGGACTTGTCCTACTTACTCCTGAAGCCTACCTTGTTGATTTTGCTTTACCAGGAGAAAGTTATCTTTCATAATACAGTGTGGTTAGAGTTCCAAAGAGTAAATTGGAACCAAATGTATCTCTCACATTTCAATCAAGAAGCATAACCTTTAGCTTTCTGAAAAAAAGTTGCATTGTATTTACTGCATCATGGCAATTTGCATGAATAACATGTCTATGAAATGCTCCTTTATTGCACTTGTATACAGTAAATCCTGACAAAGTCACTAAGGACATGCAATTGTCACTTGAATGTTTTGAGAAACAATACAGTTAAGCGATGCCAAGCAAATATCTTCCTGAGGTTTCTTGACAAATAGGAACACATTTAAAAATGTTGTTAGGTTCTGTAAAATTTACTGGAAACAGCAAATACTAAATCATTGTACCCGCTAAAATGAAATATTTTACATTGTTAAATTCCTACATTGGTAAATGAAATAACTTTTAAAACAGAGTAAGTTTAAAAATATGAAAAAAAACTGCAATTTGTTACTTTCAATATACCTTCCCATTGGTGATCCTGCTCCCTGATGTGCCTGAAAGCTACAGACTTTCCTTGACCCTCCAAGTTATGGCCCTTCTTTACTCCTTGACCTCTGGCTGCAGCCTCTTCCCACCCTAACCACTGGGTTGCAACTTTGCAGACTGTCACAGGAGTTCCGACTGGAATTTTACACTGCTTAGAGAATTACTTGCCTGCAGTCTGACTTCTGTCCTTCTCGGGAACAGGGCCTTGTTGTCTTGAAGTGCCAACTCACTATCTGTATGAATTACTGTTCATGATGAAGCTTGCTGCTACCATTCTCTTTTAATGTAGGAAATGGCATTGTTTGCTTGGTTGAAATAGTTTTACAATTCATTGGAGTATTCTTCCTTGTTAAGTGTTTCTTTTGTCATGTTCTTAATTTTCAGCACTTCCCTGCTGCTGACTTTTCTGTATGAGCAGGTAACTTTAAGCTCAGTCTGACAATCTTACATCACTGCTTACCGTGTGTGATAAGCATTGCAATCAAATCTGGACTGTTGCCTGCAATTATTTGGGCAAGCCTAGTCACTACACTACATGAACAGCTGCTCAAAATGAAAGGTGCTGCTGCCATCCTCTGTAAGTGTAAGAAACTCTAGGGCCTGCTTGGTCTAGCGTAGTAGAGAAAAACAATTTTCTGATCTAACCAAAAGAATCTCTTGTAATTAACAGAGACAGTTTATTGCATTGTGTAACAAAGCTTTTCACTGTGCCTTGGTACACGTCACAATAAATTCAATTCAATTCAACTAGTTATGGGTTACGTTGCTGTAATAGATATTGTTACAGAAACTTTGAGGAAAACTAGATGCTAGGCCCATTTCCTTCGAGATCCAAATCTATTCTACCCATAAGTTAAACATGGCATTATCATGTTGAGTGGTACTGATGGCAGTCTTTGGTATTAACCCTTTCAGACCCTGTCAAACTCATATACAAGTCCCAGTACCACCAAGAGCTGTCAGATAGCCAGCTGTTCTTTCGTCCTAGCACTGCCACTGTTGTTACTGCAACTGGCCTGCATCAGAGGGTCGTGATGTGGCTAATTCCATTCAGGCTCACTCAGGCCATTCATGCAGGCCCTAGCAAGGTGTGGGATGCCTGGATAAGGATGCAATGACAACAGCAGGGTGTTCCTTTAATCTTGCTCCCAGCAATTCATGACCATCAAGCTCACCTCTCCCCTCAAGACCTCAAGGGGACTGCCAGAATATATTACCAGCCTTCCTGTTTGATGAAGTGCCCACCTTGAGGCAGGAAGGAGCCCTTAAACTGTCATCAATTAATCACTTAACTGCCTTAATTCGAATAATGTACAGAATGACTCTGTGCTACCTTTCCCTGTGGTGGTGATGAGAAGCTGACGTGCATATTGATTTCCTATTGTCCCACCCAGTTTTATGCCCCTCCTTCACTCCTGTCTTCAAGCCGACTTCCTGGGGCCCATAAACGTCCAACCATAACCCCTCAATCATACTTAATTACTTAAAACACATGTCCTTTCAACTAATCTTAACTGTTGAGAAATACTTCCATAGCCTACATGGCAGAAATATGCCATTGAGGTATAATTTTGGGAGCTGTCCCATCTTTGGGTTTCGCAATTGTAAAATGGTCACCAGCCCCCACTCAAGTGGGAACATGCAACACTGCTTGCCAAATTAAGCACTCAAAATCTGGCCAATAGTGCCACTAGCGTAAAACACTCAACATAAAATGTGAAAGGGAACCTTACTGGTATGTAAATAGTGAGAAGTAGTGGTGAGAAGTAGGGTGAAACCTTTTAGAGACACAGGGTGATATATGTTTAGATGCGCTGGATAAAGCTAGAATACCCGATGAGTATTATACTCTGCCTCACAGTTTAGCAAAGAAGCTGCTGATAAAATATTGTCAGAAGGGACAGGGTGGATAAGTTAACGGGAAAAAAATTAGTAAATGCTGTGTGCTGGATAGACTGGCTGTATTTAGAAGGGGTAAGACATTGAGTTAAATGTCTTTCCACATTGCTGAAGAAAGTGGGAATGGAGATTTTTTGAAAGGAGGACTTGCCATGATCTTCCAGTTTTTCCTAGATATAGGATAGCTTTCAGAGAATTAGAGAACAACAATGCAACGGATATTCCTAATAATTGCAAACTCAGATTTCTCCAGTTTCCTCATTTCCCCTCACCCCACCTTGTCTCAGTCAAATCCCTCGAACTCAGCACCGCCTTCCTAATCTGCAATCTTCTTCTTGACCTCTCCGCCCCCACCCCCACTCCAGCCTAGCACCCTCACCTTAATCTCCTTCCACCTATCGCATTTCCAACGCCCCTCCCCAAGTCCCTCCTCCCTACCTTTTATCTTAGCCTGCTGGACACACTTTCCTCATTCCTGAAGAAGGGCTCATACCCGAAACGTCGATTCTCCTGCTCCTTGGATGCTTCCCAACCTGCACTTTTCCAGCAACACATTTTCAGCTCTGATCTCCAGCATCTGCAGTCCTCACTTTCTCCTCACGAATTTGTAACAGGCAGATTAGGTTTGACTAATATCGTTACATTTTGTAATGTAACATGTAATGATGAAAATGGGATGCATGTTGGATAGATGGATTTTATGGAAACATTTGTCAAAGTGTACCATATGAAAGACTGGTATTTGTAGTGTGCATTAATGTTCTAAATATGAATATAGGAAATGTAATCAGGTTTGCAGGAGACAAAAATTGGTAGTGTGGTAAATATTGAAAAGACAAGCTTTAGAATGTAGGACAATATAGATGGGTGGGTCAGGTGGGCAGAACAGTGGAAAATGGAATTTAGTCCAGGAAAGTGTGAAGTGATGCATTTTGGGAGGGCTCACAAGACAAGGGAATGTTCAAGTGAATGTGTCCTTTTGGCTTGGAATCTCAAATGCAGGGTAAAATTTCAAAACATGCTGATAATACCAAACTTGGAGGTAAAGAGATGCTGAAGATAATTTAAATTGGCTGCAACAGGACATAAGCTTGCAGAATGGATATTCAAATGGAAGATGGAATTTAATAGAGAAGTATGAGATGTTGCAAGGTAGCTAGGATTTGAAGAGAAGATATAGATTTTATGACTCAGTTCTACGGAGCCTACATGGATGGGAGGACCTTGGTCCATTGGCACAAATCCTTGAAGGGGGCAGAGCAATGTCAAGTGAATAACTAACAAAGCTAATGCAGTCTTGGGTCTTAGAATTAGAGCTACTGAATTGTGTAAATAAATTAAAGCTGTTCTGATTAGCTGGTGGTACAAGGATTAGGACACAGATTTAAGATTTTGGGCAAGATTTGTCAGTGGATGTGAGGAGACATTTTTTGCAGTGAGTAGTAATAACTGGGAACTTGTTTTCTACAAGTTTCCTAGTTTGTAGAAGCAAAGTTAATTAATAATGTCAAAAAAAGATTAGTTGACCACCTCAGGCAAATAAACGTGCAAGGCTACAGAGATAAAGCACAGAATGGGACTAATGGATTGGTCTGCAGAGGAGCCCCACATGGACTAGTGGGCCAAATAGCTTCCTATGCTTTATGGCTATGACTCTATACTTTGTGATTGGGAATGCAATCATGCAGTTAGGGAACTTCCAGCTTAGATTGCTTTTGTGAGTACAAAAGACATCTGATGCTCCTTTGTAATCTATAGAAATAACTGAACACCCTCTTTTTCAAGAGGTTTTTAGCTTCTGTTACCCATGGAACAGATTGAAGCCCACACTGCACAGACTCATATAAACTTCCCACTTAAAATGGCACTGATGTTCCTAAATTTTTTTTAAAAAACTGCTTGCAATTATACAGCACCTTGCACAACCTTAGGATATGTAAAAGGTTTATAGTCAATGAAATGATTTTGGAAATGTAGTCATTATGGCAATGTACATAATAGAACCCAGATTCTATACTAAAAAGGGATTTTGCCAGAAACAGCAGACTGTTTTGTCAGTCCAGTACAATGGAGCTAGCTACATCATTGGGATTAATGGAGTTCTAACGTGACAGATCTGTGTTTGAGACTGTTACCTCTTAATTAAACTGAGGCGAGGGCACTTGAAATCAGCCCTTTTTGTGGTTACAGTATCAAATAAAAGAAATATAGATACACATGAAACACTGTCTCTTATTTATCATTTAAATGCACACATCAGGTACAACCATACTGTTTGCTTTTGAACATTGCAACAAAATTAAGTCAGTCAACCCAATGCATTACAAGTCATTGACTGACCTAAAGCTATTCATCCAGTTTTTAATTTTCTATCTAGTTTTTCCAGACCATTTGTCCCACTTCTAAGAATGTTAGCTCTTGCTGGAATATGGCTTTACATATGCCTGTTACCCACTCTGTCCTCACTCAGTTAAATATTTGTCATGTTTGAAACTAAGCTATTTAACCATTAAATATTCCGACAAAGCTCTTTTGATAGCCATACACAAGATCCGTTCACCAAGTAAGTTGAAGCAAGATGTTTGTCCATTTTTTGACTGCCTGATTTAGGGACTATAGAGAAGTATTTTTTCTGCCAAGGTTATAACTATTCAGCATAAATGGGAATCCCATTGTAGTGTGCTCTTGTGACCATTACCTCTGGGCCAGCAGGCCTGGGTTCAACCCCACTTGCTCCAGTAGCATGTAATAACAACCCTGAACAAGCTGATTAGAAAATATCTGGAGACCAAATTATGGGGATCATAAGATTTCAGTGACTGTATCCTTACCTCTGAGTTAATAGCATTTCTGAACAGGTTGATTATAAAATATTTTGAGATCAGATTGTTTGGAATCTTCTGGGTTTAAGAGCTGAGTCATTGAAAGGAATATTTTGGTCATTCTTTTAGAATTAGTTATAATAGAATCCCTGCAGTGTGAAAACAGGCCATTCAGCCCAACAAGTCCACAATGATCCGCTGAAGAGCATCTCACCCAGTTCCCTACTCTGTCCCTATAACCTTGCATTTCCAATGGCTCAACCACATAGGTTGCACATTCCTGGACACTATGGGCAATTTAGCATAGCCAATCCATCTAACATGTATATTTTTGGATTGTGGGAGGAAAGCAGAGCACCCAAAGGAAACCCACACAGGTGCGGGAAGAATGTACAATCATCACATAGACAGTCACTCGTAGGTGGAATCGAACCTGGGTCCCTGCCCTGTGAGGGAGCAGTGCAAACTGCTGACCCACCATGCTACTATGTGCACCTTTCATACTGCAGTTAAAAACAGTTGCTAAAATGTATGTGAGGATAACAGTATTTTATCCCTTGGGAGATACTGTTGCTCAAGCTGCAACATTTTGGCATTTCCATTTGGAATCAAGTGCAAATTATAATTTTCACAAAATTCATGATGGGTTATCTGATTGGTCAAGTCTTAGCCAGGCTATTATATGAATCATCTCTTAGTGATTGAGCAGTTCATGCTGAACATTGGTATTATGAACCTTACTGGAGCAATTTATCCTGTTTCGTAAAGATATGCCAGTGAATACAAGTGCAGAATTTATAATGGATTCTAAGAAACCATTCCACCCTCCTATTTAAAGAAATGACCGTGGAAATTGAATTGTTGAACTGAACATCTACAAGGATTTAACTGAATCAAAATTATTTTTTAAAAAAATCATAATTCTATAATTAATGATCCTGAATTCTATTGGATAAGGCATAATTCAACTGGTTGCAATCAAAGGGCAGGCTGTAAGTCAATTCAAATACATCAGGATTTACTTATTAATTCAGTTTAAGATTTAAAAACGCATATCTATTTTAGTTAGGCAGGGACTATTGAGGCCTGGGCAACTTCAGATTTTAACTATAGTCCCATTTTCTCTTTGGAAGTATGTATTCGCAATGTGAGATAGATGGACTGGAACCTCTGGGGATGTGGAGATCACAACTGGTATAAATCCTTTTATATAAACACTGCCCACATGGTGTTCACCTGTTTTTCTTGCCTCGATATCTTGGATCACCGAAACCTACTCTGACATTTTAGCTTTCCTTGCTTCTTCTCAGTTTATCTTCCTTAACTTTTCACATACTCTTAGTGTTCTGTGTATATATTTTATTTATCTTATTATGCTGTTTGTCTTTTAAGCATCTTTTGTTCCCCATTCAAGCTCATTGCAGATAATTTGGGGTTTTTTTTTCCCTATTCTTTGTTCTATTCATTTTGAATTTTGACAACTTCTTCTGTTATTTCTCAGTCCTGTGGAAGATCTTGCTGCAACAGTCAATTTTGATTTTTCAATGATTGCTACCTGACTTATTGAATATTTCTAGAATTTTCAGTTTCACTTTCTGATGTTGCACATTTCCAAAGATATACTTTCTTATTTGTTTTCTGCATATCAGAAATTGGAAAAAATGATAACATCACTGTATTCTAAATTACTTTTATTAAATCAAAACATGGCCATACAATAGAGTCATAGAGATGTACAGCATGGAAACAGACCCTTCGGTCCAACCTGTCCATGCCGATCAGATATCCCAACCCAATCTAGTCCCACCTGCCAGTACCCGGCCCATATCCCTCCAAACCCTCAACCAGCACCGCTAAAAACTTATCTCATTGCTTTTTGGTGGGACCTTGCAGTTCATCCATTAATCTTGTGTTATAATAGTAATACCATTCCAAAGTACTTCTTTGCAGTAAAGTGCTTTGGGATGGCTCGGAACTATGAAAAGCACTAACTTCTTAAACTTCATATATGTGTTACTTGGCACATTTCTGTCATGTCAACTTGGTCACTCAGTTGAGCCCCATTTGATGAACAGTTATGATTTACTGGAATTGCATCCTTTCTTGTTTACACATCCATGTCATGCACATTCATCTTCTAGATGTTGTTTTGTCTTTTCTTAAAATTTAGGTGATAGCCAATGGGTTTTCAGTCAATTGTGTTTTTTCCCACTCTGTGCTTCATCGCATCACAGGGGTCCAGTGTAACATGACATAAACTTAGGTAAAGAGTCATTCCACTCAGGGGAGGAGGGAGAATGAGAAAGCTGGTCAGAGGGATGAAAAAAGATCATGTTGGATTGCTTTGTTCCCTTAATCAGAGGGCAGGTCTTGTGCAACAAAACACTGCTGAGGAAAAGAACCCCACAACACCAGGTTATAGTCCAACAGGTTTAATTGGAAGCACACTAGCTTTTGGAGTGTCGCTCCTTCAGGTGGTGAAGGAGCGACGCTCTGAAAGCTGGAGTGCTTCCATTTAAACCTGTTGGACTATAACCTGGTGTTGTATGATTTTTAACTTTGTACACCCCAGTCCAACACCAGCATCTCCAAATCATGAGGAAAAGAATGTAAGCATGTTACGTACAGTGCTTTACCTCTATTTCAGAACATCTTCATGGAAAAAAAACAAGAAATATAAATGCAGGAAATTTGAAGTATAAACACAAAATTGAGGAAATATACACTAGGCCTGGCAGTAATGGTGAAGAGAGAAGCAAAGTTAATGCTTCATGTCTAAGACCTTTCATCACAGGACAAACAATCAACTAGATTTTACTGGGGCATTGGTATCCTTTATGACAGGTCATAAAAACAGGGATAACCACACCTTAGTCATTTGAGGGCCCCAACTGTTATTTAATGTTCATTTTGCAGTTAATGAGCTGCCTTTGGGGCTTCAGTCCTTTTAAAGAATGTGATCCTGCTTTGAAGAGGTGGTGGATGATCGGGCGTATAGAACGGTGGCTGTTGCTTGAACTGTATCCAGTTAAAATACTTCAGAAGTAGGTGAATGGGGCCAAGGGTTGGGGTCAGGAAATGGGCAGAATAGTGTCAGACCAGGCAACCAATGTTCTTTGGTGACTTTGAGTTCCTGGTCTACTTGTTGCAAAATGATGGCCTGTGCTAAGAGGGCACCTCCAGATGGATGTTCCTCCCTCTCCTCTACCTGCAATAGCAGATTGCAGCTCTTTCCAGAGTGGAGGATCTCCTAATGGCTCTCCAACTGCAGGAGCTTACCCTCTGACTACGAATTGGCCAGCCCAGGTGGAATCGGGTCAAATGAGTACTCCCAACATTGTGCATGGTTGGGGACCTATGTTTGACCCCAATGTCAGTGCCCTAACCCAAAATAGAAAATCCTGTTCAATGTATTATTTTAATATCCATAAACTTTTGTTAGGAAAGGATATCAAGCGATATGGATGCAAGATGGGGAAATGGAGTAGTGGGGGTCTAGATTAGGGTGTTGCTGGGAAAGCACAGCAGGTCAGGCAGCATCTGAGGAGCAGGAAAATCGATGTGTCGGGCAAAAGCCCTTCATCAGGACTGAAGGCAGGGAGCCTCCAGGGTGGAGAGATAAATGGGAGGGTGGTGGGGGTGTGGAGAAGGTAGCAAAGAGTACAGTTGGTGGATGGGGGTGGGGATTGAGGTAATAGGTCAGAGGGAAGGGTGGAGCGGATGGGTGGGAAGGAAGATTGGCAGGTAGGACAGGTCATGAGGATGGTGCTGAGCTGGAAGGTTGGAACTAGGGTAAGGTGGGGGAAAGGGAAATGAGGAAACTGGTGAAGTCCACATTGATGCCCTAGGGTTGAAATGTTCTGAGGCGGAAGATGAGGCGTTCTTCATCCAGGCGTCGGGTGGTGAGTGACCAGCAGTGGAGGAGGCTGAGGACCTGCATGTCCTTGGCAAAGTGGGAGGGGAAGTTGAAATGTTGGGTCATGGGGTGGTGGGGTTGGTTGGTCCGGGTGTCCTGGATGTGTTCCCTAAAGCGCTCTGCGAGAAGGCGTCCATTCTCCCCAGTGTAGAGGAGACCACATTGGGAGCAACGGATACAATAAATGACATCTGTGGATGTGCAGGTGAAACTTTGATGGATGTGGAAGGCTCCTTTGGGGCCTTGGATGGAGGTGAGGGGGGGAGGTGAGGGCGCAGTTTTGCAATTCCAGTGGTGGCAGGGTGCGTTGTAGGGGGGTGTGGACCTGATCAGGTAGTCATGGAGTTCCTGGAATAGGGGGGATAGGACAGTATCGAGGTAGGTAGAGATGAGTTTGGTGAGGCAGGAGCATGGTGAGACAGTGGGTTGGCCAGTGTGGTCAAGCTTGTGGATCTTGGGAAGGAGGTAGAATCGGGCGGTGCAGGGTTCCCGGATTACAAGGTTGGAAGCTGTGGGTGGGAGTTCTTGATTTTCCTGCTCCTTGGTTGCTGCCTGACCTGCTGTGCTTTTCCAGCACTACTCTAATCTAGACTCTGATTTCCAGCATCTGCAATCCTCACTTTTGCCCAAATGGAGTAGTGGTACAAACTAAGAGAATGGCAGAAAAATATTGAGGGACTGCATATCTACTCACATTCTTATATTCCTTTGTCATTGACTCAAGTCTGCAATTCCCTGACTCTTCCGCTCTATATAATAAACTATGGGTATATGTTAGCTTTTCAGAACGTTGAACTGTATCATTTTGGTAGATTTATAATGGTGTCATGTTTTCCTCTGGTTGTCTGTACACTAAGGTTTTGCTTCCTCACATTTTTATTTGTAAAATTTTTGATTTCCACTACTAGAAATTGAAGTCTTCTAACTTTGTTCCACAACACCAACTATTTGAGTTTTGCAAGCAGAGGGAGGCAAGGTAGATTTGCATGCACCTTTCACAAATTGCTTGCCTGCAGTTGCCCTTACCCCCAAGACAAGGCCATGACAGACACTGGGAAAAAGATAACTTCCTAGACTCTGCCCTCCTGCCAGCAGCAACTAAGGTCATCTGGAGCAATGAATGTTTATGCCTTATTCCAAGCTTCATGGGGGTGGGGGATTGTGAGGGTTTGTCAATAACATCAGTCAGCCTGCAATACACACATCTATCAAATAGTCACTGCATTGTTTGTCAATTCAAACATGGTCATCAATTTACTTATAGGCAAACTTACAACAGAATGAGAGAATGCTTGTTTTTTTGCACATTAAATGAGCCTCTGAATGTCAGATATTATTCGTAGTTTCCATTTGGCGATTTGAATTCTGCAAACAATGCTGTGTCTTCACAAATTGTAAGGAGTTCCACCTTAATGTGGAGATGATCAGTGACCTATAGCACTGGATGACTTTAATCCATGCCAATTTTCCAGGCTATGCCTATCCTGTTTGATGAAGAAAGCTGATCAGAAGAATAGATCCCACGATATGAAATTACCCACTTGCAACAGTAGTATAATTGTAAGGAGTAAAGATAAATAAAAAATAAATCTACTTGAAGCAGCACCTGTAGATTTATTGTCTATCATAAAGAGTTTTCCATTGAGAGAGGCCAGGAAATAGATGGAGCATCAAGAAACCAATTTGAAAGTAAATATAGCAAAAAATCCTGACATAGAAAACATAGCAAATAGAAGCAGGAATACGTCATTTGGCCCTTTAAACCTCACTCTAAAATTTAGTAAAATCATGGCTGAAATGATTGGAATCCACACTTCTGTCTGTTTCCCCCATTACCTTTGACTCCATTGTCTACCAAAATATGCAACTTTGCCTTGAATAAAGTCAGTGAGATAGATTCTACTGCTTTCTAGGAAAGGAAATTCCACAGATTAATGACACTCGGCGAGGGTGGGGGGAGTGGGGGGGTGGTGGTGGAATTCTCCTCATCTCTGCCTTAAAGTGATGTCATCTTTTTAGACTGTTGCCAAGTTCTAATCTCCCCCATAAGATGAAACCTCATCCCAGTATCCACCCTGTCAAATTCCACCCTATCAAATACTGTATGTTGCAGTAAGATCACCTCTCATTTTAATAAAGCCCAACTTATTCAATCCTCTTCAAAATAAACCGTTCAACGCAGGAATGAGTCAAATGAACGTTCTATGATATGCTTCTAATACAGTTATATATTCTTTTCAAATAAGGAGACTATAACTTTACACTGGTACTTTAACTGTGGTCCCAGCAGTACAGATTTAGTAAAACTTACCTATTTTTATACTCTGTTTCTTTTGCAATAAATATTCCAATGCCTTCCCAAACATATGCAACCCAACCTTCTGTGATTCATGTATCGGGAGACTCCGATTCCTCTGCACCACCAAGTTCAGCAACCTCTGTCAATTTAAATAGTATATTACTTTTCTTTCTGCAAATTTCCTAGAAGATACCACCATTGAAATAGCTTTGGAGACAGAACGAGTTGTACACCAAACTCTTACACACAATGGGTTTTCCACTTCAGTGCTCCTATTGAGCAACTAAGGCACTTATTTGCTGACAATTAAAAGTAATAAAAGCTGTAATCATTTGCTGGAAGTGCAAATGTTTTCAACATGCTTTCCTAGTGTATATTGGTTGCACTAAGGTGGAAAGTATCAGTCAAGAACTCCACTCAATGTGAGCAAGCCCCCAGTATTCTGAATAGTTATATTCACATGTTCAATGTAACAGTGAAGGTTACAACAGATGTAGGTGATTCAGCCTGTCTTCACAAATATTGTTCTCTGTCGAGATTGTGTTGCTACAGAAGTACAGCAGGTTAGGCAGCATCTGAGGAGCAGGAGATTCGACATTTCAGGCATAAACCCTTCTCCTCCTCTCTCTACAAAGATCTGCAGCCCTCACTCCCTCTTAATATTGTTCTCTGTACGCATTCGACAAATATAGATACTCAAAACTCTCTGGCACAATTGAAATAAAGTGTCATGAGCTTAAGTCCCTAAAGGTGGTACATACACCTGTCCAAAGCACAGGATTAATGTTCTTGATAGTCTATGATGCATGTTTCATGGATTTTAAGCCAGTGTTTCTGCAGACGTGACAATACTAGCTGAAGGGAATCTTGCTCTGCACTTACTTGTACTACTTCATAAACTGGAATTTTCCAGTCAGCAGGAGGTCTCCATAGTGCAGATGAAAAACAGCCAGTTAAATTAGTGCTTCAATTCAACCTACTACAAAATCACTTGTTGAGTCATAACTGCAACTACTGTCCATGCTGTGGAGGACTTACCCCTCCACAGTCAAAGCAGGGAACTGTGGCCTTTTAATCTCTTTTATTACTTGATCTCTATTGGGGCATCCAACGAGTAACTCCTAGAAGGTCCCCCATATGCTCCCAGCCTTGTGAACCCATTCGCCATCATTAGCCAATACTGAAAAAGTGATTGCCAGGTGACTATTCCTATTTCGTTAAGGGTTTGGTCCCTGAATTTGATCCTGAAAAATTGAAAATTTGTGTCAATGTGCTTGAACTCTGAAGCTGGTCTTCATTTTTATTCTTTTGCATTATATTAAGAGCAATACCTCACCTATGAACACCGCATAGAGTCATAGAGTCACATGGAACAATAGAGGTCCTTCAGCCAATTGAGTCTGTGTCGACCTATCTTTCCCAAAATACTCCGGATGCTGGAGAACACAAACTGAAATTCAATTGGTCTGGCACCATCTGTGGTGAGAACACACAATTAATGTTTTGGATCCAGTGATCCTTCAGTTCTGGAGACCATCTGTAAGTTTCTCTCCAAGCCAGGTGCCATCCTGAAACATATTGCTGTTCCTTTAGTATGGTTGGGACACAATCCTGAAACTCCCTCCCTAACAGCATTGTGGATCTATCTACGCCAGATGCATTGCCATTGTTTTAGAAGGTAGCGCATCACCACCTAAGCATGGGCAACAAACAGCCAGTAATACCAATATCCCATGAATGAAAAAAGACCTGTCTGCTGAACTTGAGTGCATGCTGCTTCAAGCAGATTTGGATACCTGTCACCTTTGCAGACCTTATCAGGTCATTGAATCTTTTCCAACATGGGATGCAGATCTTCCTGGTCAGTCTTCTACTGCTGACTGGATTTCATTTTCAGAATGCCGAGCACACCATCTCTCTCTTCTTAGCACTTGCTTCCATTAACACCTCACAGAGACATATTAGAACCTCCCAAATATAAACTTACTCTCAAAAGTAAAATACCACAGTTGCTGGAAATAGAAGAAAATGTTGGTGACATTCAGCATGGCAGACAGCATCAGGAGGGAGTGGAAAGTATTTTGCTGAGCAGGTACCCATTGACATAACTCCACAGAGGCCAGTATTCCGTCACCAAGTCACCATGTGGAGAGTCCTTGACACTGATCTAACTCAGAGCCAGCTGCTCTTATCTGTCAGCTGGGGCTCCCTGAATGGGGCTGTAAATCTGGTCCAGTCAGAAAACTGATATTCTATGAGGTCAACCAGGCTGACTTTGTTACAATCACTACATCCATAATTTACATTTCAGTGCTATAATAAATACAGATTAAAGATTGGTTACATGCAGCAGATCTGTTAGAATCTATTTAAAAAATAATAAGTTAACATTTTGAGGCTATATCTTTAATGACAACTCAAAATAGAAGGAAACAAAGAATTCCTATAAATGGATGATCAAAGCATAGAGGGCTGGGTTAAAAATGAGCATGTAAAAATACAAGGTAAGTTGATTGTAGTTGCAGAGAAAATGTTGAAGAAAAAATAGCCAGCAAAGAAGTTTCATATAAAGTGGTTCAAAGTGATGGGTGATGCACTGCTCACTTGCAAGAAAATAAGATGAGGTGCTTCATATTGTAGAATTGTGAATCAGAGCATGTTAGAAATAAGGTAGTGATGTGGTGTCATGAAGGCATAGCTTAAGTAGAGGATTTTGATATTTTTGAAAGCAGTGAAAAAAAACTAGCGTGGCATAGAATTCAAAAAAGGGGAATTGCAGGGTTACGAACACAGCACTGCAATCGTGTAGCAGAGGAAGCAGGAACAGCACATCTGGTTGCTGTAGCAATACCATAAAGAGTGCAAACAAGGTCTTGGGATATATTCCAGAGAAATGGTTTATTATTTACCTCATGCATGGAACGTAGGCTGTGTCAGCAATGCCAGCACTTTTGGCCTTCCTAATTGCCTTGGAAAAATGAATCACCTTGAGTTGTTGCATTTAACACAGTGAAGATATTCGTAGAATAGAAGTCAGAAAAAAATAAGACAGATTTATGCAGAACCCTTGTTGGATCACATATGGAGTGCTGTTCAAATCCAACCACATTCCACCCCCTACCCCCCCACCCCACCCCCACCCCCACCCCCATCATTGCACAAGTGTTTTAGAAGCAACATGGGAGCAAGATGAAAAAAATTACAAGGGTGATAACAGAACTGAGAGGAATGGTTCAACAGAGTGAGACTTCTTACTTGAAAAACGAGGGGAGTGAGAAGGGACATGACTCAGGTGTTTATGAAGTACTTCAATATTGTAGGCAGAGTGGGAACCTTAGTATAAGATAGTCATTAAAAATAAGTTGAGGAAAAACTTCTTTATTCAGAGTGGTAAAAATGAGGAACTTTTCACATGGAGTGGTTGAGGCAGTTAGATAGGTACAGTTAAGAGGAAGCTCAATAAGTGCATGAAGAGGAAGTATCGAAGAACATACTGATTGAATGCGATAATGTCAGGTCATAGAAGACTTGTGGGACTAAGTAGCTTGTTGCTATACATAATTTTGCTAACAACGGTGATTCAAATAATTCACCTTTTTTGTGCTATGTTTCCATCTATGATTTTACCAGGGCTGAATATGTGTTAGATTCAAATCTGTTGAAATGTAGGCTAACTACGAATAGATAAATGCAGTAAAATCATAAAGCTGTCCATATTTGCAGTTGCTATCTCAATTTCTGCTACAATATTTCCTCTAAATTCACCATATTCACGATCTTGCCTAACTTCTATATAATCTGTCATTCATATTCATCGCCTCACCTTTCCCATGTTCTCTGTAATCCTGTGAACTCAGTTACAGGGGGTGGTGGAAGATAGCTGGGAAGGTAATAAATAGATGCAGGTGAGGAATGACAGTGAGGGGAGGGTGGAGTGGATTGGTGGAAAGGAAGATGGACAGGTAAGACAGTTTAAGAGGACAGTGCTGAGTTCAAGGATTGGATCTGGGATGAGGTAGGGGGAGGGGTGGTACAGAGATTAGGAAACTAGTGAAGTCGATGCTGATGCCATGTGGTTGAAGGGTTCCAAGGCAGAAGATGAGGCATTCTTGAGGTGGCCCAGGACTTGCATGTCTTTGGTGGAGAGGGACATGCCCTTTGGTCTGAAGAAATTGGGTGATTGAAAGAAGATATTGTTGAGGGTGAAGCCCAGTTCCACCAGTTGAATTAATGTGTCGATGAAGGGGTACTGATTCGGTGGGTGGGAGAGGAAGAAAGTTAGTAAGTTTGCAGATGACATCAAAATTGGAGGTATAGTGGACAGCAAAGAAAGTTACATCAGATTACAATGGGATCTTGATCAGATGGGCCAGTTGGCTGAGATGTGGCAGATGAAGTTTAATTCCGATAAATGTGAGATGCTGCATTTTGGGAAGCAAACTTTAGCAAGACTTATACACTTGATGGTAAGGTCCTCGAGAGTGTTGCTGAACAAAGAGACCTTGGAGTGCAGTTTTTAAGCTCCTTGAAAGTGGAGTCGCAGGTAGATAGGATAGTGAAGAAGGCGTTTAGTATGCTTCTGTTTATTGGTCAGAGTATTGAGTACAGGAGTTGGGAGGTCATGTTGGAAGGATGTTGTGAAACTTGAAAGGATTGAGAAAAGATTTACAAGGATGCTGCCAGGGTTGGAAGATTTGATCTATAAGGAGAGGTTGAATAGGCTAGGGCTGTTTTCCCTGGAGTGTCAGAGGCAGAGGGGTGACCTTATAGAGGTTTATAAAATCATGAGGGGCATGGATAGGATAAATAGTCAAAGTCTTTTACCTGGGGTGGGGGAATCCAGAACTAGAGGGCATAGGTTTAGGGTGAGAGGGGAAAGATATAAAAAGACCTAAGGGGCAACTTTTTCATGTAGAAAATGGAACGTGTATGGAATGAGCTGCCAGCGGAAGTATTGGAGGCTGGTACAATTGCAACATTTAAAAGACATTTGGATAGGTATATGAATAGGAAAGGTTTGGAGGGATATTGGCCGGGTGCTGGCAGGTGGGACACATAGGGTTGGGATATCTGGTCAGCATGGACGGGTTGGACCGAAGGATCTGTTTTCATGCTGTATATCTCTATGACTGCAACAAGGATATAACTTCCCTGGTCATCACCTTCCACCCCACTAGTCCCCGGACACATTGCATTATTCTCTACCATTTCTGCTACCCACAATCAGATCCCACCACCAGATATATTTCCCTCCACATCCCTATCTGTGTTCTGCAGAAATCATTCCCTCCATTACTCCCTCATTCGGTCCACGCCCTCCCACCAACCCACCCTCCATACCTGACATTTTCCCTTGCCGCCACAAGAGGTGTAAAACCTGCAGCCACACCTCCGTCCAAGGCCCCAAAGGATCTTTTCACATCCAGCAGAGATTTTCCTGCATATCCAAATACCTCATCCACTGTGTTCGTTGCTGTTGATGTGGTCTCTTCTACATTGGGGAGATAGGATGCCAATTTGCAAAACATTTCAGGGAACATCTCTGGGACATCCACACCAAACAACCCCACCACCCTGTGGCCGACCACTTCAACTCCCACTTCGCCCAGGATGTGCAAGTCTTGGGCCTCCTCCATCGCCAAATCCAAGCCACATGATGAATGGAGGAAGAATGCCTCATCTTTTGCGTTGGGACTGTTCAACCACATGGCATCAATATTGACTTCACTAGTTTCCTAATCTCCCCTCCCCCCACCTCATCCCAAATCCAACCCTCTAACTCAAAACCGCCCTCATGATTGTTCACTTGTCTAACTTCATTCCCACCTATCTGCTCCACCCTCCACTCGGACCTATCACTATCATCCCCACCTGCATCTACCTGACATCTTCCCACTACTTTTCCCCCGCCACCCCCACCCTCCTATTTATCTCTCACCCTCCTACTTATCTCTCAGCGCCCCACACACACACACACACACCTGCTATGCTTTTCCAGCACCACATTTTTCAATTCACTTCTCTGAAATCATATTAGTTCATTAAATGGCTCTCCTTACATACTACCCTTCTCCCTTTCCAGACTAATTTCACCAATGCCTCCCTCCACCAATCCATACCATCCTCAACTATGGCTATTTATCCTTCAAAAACTGTTGCTCCATCTGCAAGTTCCCTGAATCCCTATAATCAGATTTTGAACTCCCAGATTTGCCCTAACTGAAGCCACAATTGATGTTCCTTTAATTGTGCCATAGTTTGTAATCTCCCCTTAACTTATCTGCAGCTTGGAACATGCTTGATTATATAATCCTATACCAGTACCTACACAATTTTTCATTATCTAACATGATGGTATTACTCTTGCTTGTTTTGACTGACTTATGGCAGCACAGCCAAAATGTTTCAAACAATGTTAAGTCCCCTCTCTATCTCTGGACACCTCTCCAGTGCTCTAGTTCCACCCTGCCCAACCTAGTACTCAAGCCTCCAGTGTGTTCTCACTAGACTACTTGATGCCTGTGCATTTACTTTTTTTGGGCCTTGACTCTGGAAATTATTCTGTAAATCTCTTTGACTCTCCAGCTTGCACTGCTCCTTTAGAATTGTTGAAAACTACCAGTTTTACGAGCCTGTCCTAGCCTCTCTTTCTTTGGCTCAGTATCCGTTACATTTTCCTTGTACTTTGGTGAAGTCCTCTCGGGTGTTTTCCTTTGATTAAAAGCTTTATACACGCAGATGATGTGTCAATTGCAATTGGTAGTAAAAATGGAAGATGCATACATAATTTTGCAAAGAACAGTGATTCAAATAATTCACCTTTTATCTCCAATTTCTGCTCACTTTTTTCTTTTTCATCATTCTTATAATGATGGTAATTAGAGATATTTTAATAATTAGCTAGGTTCAAAAAAGTCATAATAAAAAATTTTGTCAAAGTCCCGCTTTGTTTCAGAAATAATGGCTAACTGAGGTTTTGGTATTGAGCAGTACAGTATCTAACAATATATCACATTATTGAAACATTTATCTTACCATCCAAAGTTAGCTTATGCTGTCATGAATATCTTGATTGTGAAATGAGAGGATGATTTGTACTAAATCAAAAATCCAGCAGAACCATGGGTGTTATGTAATCATTAAAATCCAGTAGCCCAGTTTTTAGTTTGCATTTCTTATTGAAGTGTTCACATCAAAACCTTGTAATTCGTTCCTTTTGGACCCTGTCAGAATTTTAAAGTTATTTTATTATTGTTTTGCAGCTGTTACATGCAAATCTAAGACAATAAAGATTGGTTAATTGAGATTTTGATTCCAGTGACTAGAACACTGCCCTGCAATTTTAATTATGTTGAACCTTGCCATCATATTTCCTACCCCTCATGAAATAAATCCATTAACTAGAGCACAGTTTTGTTTAAAAGCTTTCATTATTCATAATTTATATTTAAATTTGATTGAATATTAACATTTCCACAGTAGGAGTAACTGCACTCAATATACAAAGGGTAACCCATAATTTATTTTGCAATCAGAGATTTGCTTTGGAGGCCAGATATCATAAAACTGTTTATCTCTCTCAAAGTGAAATGAAAAAAAAATCAAATTATCAGGTACATTTTGCCCTTTAAATTTAAGTTCAAAAATGGAATGACTGAAATCTTTGTGAGAACTATTTTAATTGTGTATATTAGAAGAGGAACATCTGTATGACTGTTTCAGTGTTAGGAATAGTCAGGGACTTAGTAACATATTAACATTCCATGTAGGAAGGCACATTGTTTGCTATTTAAGAGCTAAAACTAAAGCTGTTTGTTCCAACAATTAAAAATAGTCGCAGCTCTGATACAGCAACATTTGGGACAATGATATCCCTTCAGTCATTGTATGTACATGTAGCAATGCACTCATTTATGACCCTGAAGCTAAGCACTGGTTGACACTCTTGTTACATCAATGTTTCAACAACAAGAACTTATATATCATTTTTAACATATTAAAGGATTCTATTAGTATTGTAACACAAAATATGACTGAGGCACATAAGATGGTGTTAGGTTTGATGACCAAATTACTTGGCCCAGGAGTTAGGATTTAAAGAGTATCTTAAAGAAGGAAAACAACTTCGACTGGGATGGAGATTTAAGGTAGGGATTCAGAGCTTAGGTCCGAGCAACTGAAGATGCAGCTTTTAGAGGTGGAATGATTAAAATCAAGGATTCTGAAGTGGCCAAAATTAGAAAACCTTTCATTTCTCAAAGAGTTGTTGGGGCTCAGCGAGATTCCAAGGATAGCCCATGGAGGAATTTGAAAACAAGAATGAAAATTCTAAAATTAAGACTTTACTAGATTGGATGCCAGTGTAGTTCAAGTAGTGCTGGGGCAATATGTGGATGGGATTTGACATATGTTAAGACTTGGGCAGCAGAATTTTGGGATGACTTGAAGCTGAGGGAGGGCGGAAGAGCATTTTGGCAGTTTTTAGCTGGATATTTAAATGGAATGTCTTGCAAAAGAAAATAATTTGAAATTGAGAAAAATGACAGCTTGTTGATGTGAAAAGAAAACAAAAAGCTTGTTTTCTAACCACAAAGTGAGCAATCAGAAGGTATAGGAAACGTAGGTAAATTTATGAACATAAGGATTGGAGTGGTCCACGGTTGTTCTTGGCAGAGCATATGGCAGCACTTCCACTTTGTGCTTACTGGACATATTGCTGTCATTAAGACAAACTACTCTAAGAAAGAGAGAAGTTACATTTATTTAGCATCTTTCATGATGCCAGGATGTTCCAAAGTGCTTTACAAATAATTAAATGCTCTTAAAGGTTAGTGTGCTGCAATGTAGAAAAATACTGCAGCTACATTGTGTAGCATAAGGTTCTACAAACACCAATCAAATAAATGACTAAATAATCTGATTTGCTCATATTTGTTGAGAGATAAATGTTAGATAATGCACTAGGTGAACTCTCTCTCTCTGTCCTTGAAATGGTGCCGCGAGATCTGTTCCATCCAGCGAATCGAGCAGATGGGAGCTGAAAATGAGAGTTCTGTTGACAATGCAGCAGTCCCTCATTAATGCACCAGAGTGTCAGACTGGATTTACGTTTAAGTTTCTCAAGTCCAGTTTCACCCCAAAGCTATCTGACTAGTAACAAGAAAGCTATTGCTAAGGAAAACCAAAAGTGCTCTCTGTACTTTGTACACTAATATCTATAGTATTTGCAAAACAGTTTTGTTTCAATAGCAGATATGGTATAAATATATATGGTGGCCTGATCTGGCACTAAAACATAGCTGAAACCCTTTATAGAAGTAAGTCACACTCTGCTTACCTTTCAGCTGGATTCTTTATTACTAATTTACAGCTGAATGTTTAATGCCTTTTTGCTGCTGAAGTTGCTTCATACAACCACTGAAACTGTTTTGTAAATGCAGTTTTGATTCAAAACCTTCCCTCTAAGTCACAGATTTGAAATGGAGTAAGCTACTATCAAGCTGGATTTAATGTGCTTATATATGCTGCAGTGTGGTGCAACTCTGAATCGTGCCCACAAATTGCCTTTCTAGCAATCCTGATATTGTCCATGTTACAGAGGAGACACAGAGTGGAGTTTAATCACATTCCCCAGAGGGAAGGTCGATGTCTGCACAGTCTCCTGGTGAGTAGATTAATGCCGAGATTAACAGAGATGTAGAAGCAGATCAGTTCCCATTTCTTTGGCTAGACAATGCTGCATTTTGTATATGTGCATGTGTGTGTAGGAGGGGTGAGGGTTGGAGGCAAAGCAGGAGGTGGAGGTCTGGAAAAAACAGATAAATTGAATTAATACATAAAAATAAAAAAAAGTAAAAGATGTGAATATTCAACTTTAAAAGACATATTTGATCTGTTAGCAGTTAATTAAAAGGGACCATTATTGGAGCATTCAGGCTGACTAAGCTCTCTTCGTATTTGCAGCAAAGGTCCTTTCCTTTAATCTTTAATTACTGGTGCTGAACAGACCTACTTTAATTATCATAAACACAAGTTCGTGGGTTCATTGGCAGTTAAGGAGTTCAAATTCTGTGTATTAGACCTGAAGCAATTTTCATCCATTGGAACTATGATGGGGATTTGAAGGCATTGAGCAGCTCTGCTTAAATCTTATTATTCTGTGTAGTGTTCAGTTCAGAATAACAATCTGGGAATGAATCCAGAATATTAAAACATCAATAAGCAAAGTAAACAACACTCTATAGTAACATGAAATTTGAAGATGCATTGCCATTAAGCAGTCAGGGTCTCAAACATATGTATACCTTGCCCCACTGAATCTTGAAGATAAGGGAATAGCTAAATTGGAGGGCACAAAAAAATCCTACCTTTTTATATCTTATTATCTACATGGGTTCGATTCATAGATGACTGAAAAATGTTGGGTTACCATCTTCTGCATAATATCGTGTGCAGAGGTAAACAACTCTGTCTATATAGTTTAAAATTACATACAAATTCAACTGCAGTCATAATCAATTTCCTCTTAATGAGGACAGTCTCAAACTCAACTTGATGTACAGAACAGATTAAACACCTTTAACTAGCGTGAACAGATTCAGACCTAATGCAGAATGAGCAAACTGTAAATGTGATGCAAATTAAGTAATTTGTGTAAATAGTGTATACTAAACATTTCCAAAGTACACTACATAATTTACAGATCATGCATACAGCATTGATAGATGAGAAATATTGAAATGGCAAGTTCTGTTACTTGCATAATAGTAGATTCTTGCAGTAAGAGCCATATTAAATAATATGCTCTATCCTGATGTCTGGATAGATTGGCACAAGGTAAACAGCTGTATTGATTATATTCACAAAGTTTTCTGTCTATGGGCAAATATTATAAATAGTTAAGTGAAATCATACAATGGTTACAGCATAGAAAGAGGTCCTTCAGCTTCTGAGTTGAGAGCAACTGAGTTGGTCCTACTCTCCCACTCTGTCAGGCAGTGCATTCCAGATCCTAACTTGGAGGTGTTTGCATTTTTACTTAGGCTGACTGGCATTTAGAAATATATACGATCAAGGCCCATTGTAGAGATTTGTTCAAAAAAAACAAGCCTGAAGCCTCAGTGCATTACTGAGGGAATGCTGCACTTGATGGACTTGCTGTCTTTCTGATGAGACATCACATCCAAAATTCCAACTTCTGTTTAGATTAGATTCCCTACAGTGTGGAAACAGGTCCTTCGGCCCAACAAGTCCACACCGACCCTCCAAAGAGTAACCCACCCAGACTCTCTGACTACAGGCAATTTAGTATGGCCAGTTCACCTGACCTGCACATCTTTGGACTGTGGGAGGAAACCTGAGCACCCGGAGGAAACCCACGCAGACACGGGGAGAATGTGCAAACTCCACAGACAGTTGCCCGAGGCTGGAATCGAACCTGGGACCCTGGTGCTGTGAGGCAGCAGTGCTAGCCACCGTGCCACCCCTGTCTTGGGTAAATGTGAAAAAAATGCATTACGTTATTCAGGACAAAGGGCTTCTGATGTCCTGGCTAAGCAACATAACTAAAACAACTTTATCTCCTATTTGTCAATTCAAATCTTGTGTAAAATTTGGCTTGTATTACTACTGTGGGTACAGTTCGGATGTATACTGGTGTTGCTGTCTATATATTTTAAATATTCCTCAGAATTCCTTAGCCTGCAACGACCAAACAAAAACAAATTTGAAAGGTGTATTTAAACCAAGTGATAGTTTTTGTTGACAAGTTTTTGTTGGTAAATAGTTTAATTTACCAAGCCTGAAGTTAGAGTCATAGCACAGAAACAAACTCTTTCATCCAACTTGTTCATGCCAATCAGACATCCCAATCTGTCCTAGTTCTGTTTGCCAGCCTTTGGCCCATATTCGCTTAAACCCTTCCTATTCATATACTCATATAGATGTCTTTTAAATCTTGTGCCCGCCTCTACCAGTTCCTCTGGGAGCTTGTTCCATACACTCACTACCATCTGCTTGAGAATGTTATTCCTGAGGTCCTTTTCAATCTTTCCCCTCACCTTAAACCTATGCCATCTAGTTTTGGACACCCCCACACTAGGGAAAAGACCTTAACCCTATCTATGTGCCTTATGATTTTATAAACCTCTCTAAGGTCATCCCTCAGTCTCTGACCCACCTATTCAGCCTCTCCCTATAACCCAAACCCTCCAGTGCCAGCAACATTCTTGTAAATCTTTTCTGCACCCTCTCAAGTTTAACAACCTCCTTCCTTTGGAAGAGCAACCAGAATTGTACGCAATATTCTAAAAGTGGCTCACCAATGTCCTGTACAGCCACAATATGATGTCCCAACTCCTATACTTAGTGTTCTGACCAGTGAAGGCAAGCATGCCAAACGGTTTCTTCAGCAACCTGTCTACCTGCACCTCTAGGTCTCTTAGTTCGGCATTGCAACCTACCCAGGGTCCTTCCATTAAGTCCTGGCCTGGTTTGCCTTACCAAAGTTTTGTACTGTAATTCAGGCCAGAGCTCTTGCTGTGGCTTAGCTATCATCTCATCTAGAAGTTTGGCTAAATGCTGCAAAATGCAAAATCTCTGACCATTTGAAAATATTTCACTATAAAATACCTACTCTGTCAGATCACAAAATTTGAAATGCCTATCCAGACCAGATTTGTTGGTCATTTTGCAGTCGTCAAATACTGTTCAATAGAAACCTTTTTTTATTGAGAAGCAAGCTATTTTGCAGCAGTTTAGAAACTGTTTCACTACAGATCAGCTCTTAGTGAATATGTAAGATTGTTGTCAGTGTCTACATTAAGGTACATTCTGTAAAAGGTATATTTACATTATAGAATAGGACTTTATTAGCTAGCAGTCTGAATATGGTAATGTTTTGTAACTTTCTAATAATAATAATTTGCCAAAGCAATCTCCTCAATGGAGAAAAACCCTGCAATACACACTGCAAAGTGATATGATCAGAAGAATAGGTCACTTCCCTCTAATCCCATTCCTCATTTAACTGGAATGGTTGTTTTGAAAAGAACACGCTTTTACATGCTGCAAAATAACAGATAATGAGATAGATTTTCTTAGACCATTAAAAAGATGAGAATAGTTTTTAATTGTACTTAATCCAGTCAATGTGAAGGAATAAAATGGTTAGATTTTCACACATATTCAATGTTCAAATGCATACAGATCACAGAGACAGACAGATGAATCCTGAAGAATTGAAGCGGTATACAGTTGTTGAACGTTGCTGACTTGGCTTCTCATTGAATTTAGTGATTCTGGAGCTTTCAGCTGATAAATCTGTTGCTTTTGTCATGAGGTGGTTTAAAGTTGAAGTCAGGCAATTTATCAATTCTTCTGGAGACAACATTCTTTAAAGTCTCTAAGGCACCCAGGCAATCAAAATCAACAGGCAGGTTTTGAAAACGTGAGAGCTGAATGCAGAGAAAGAAAAATAACCCCCTCCCCTCCCCAGGACTTCTTGCATCAGTGTCTCAGTTGCTTGCCCTGTTTTGCAGAGAAAGCAAGTACATAAATACACAAAGAATTGTCTTGTCACGTAACCTCCCTCCAACTGCCCAGTGATCCAAATGCAGTCATGGCTAGCATTTTTAAATTGTGAATTGATCATGGCTGAAAATTTCTTAGCCAGGGCCCCATTTTCTGAGTGATTAAGTCTAGTAGTTTGTCTACACCCAGTTGATTGTTTCAACACTATAATGGGATAAGAGGTGAATCTCCCATTCATGTCTTTATAAGTCACGGTTCCTGGTCCAGCCTTTCAGACAGGTTGGCTTTAGTTTTAATTGGTTTTTGGGATGCAGAAGGTACAGCAATGAAAATTTGTAGCCACCTTTGACTATTTGTGTTTGAAAAAAATTGAATTGGGGTTTCAATTTTTTAGTGCACTCTGAATTTTATATTTACAAGCATGACTTAATAATAACTGCATATTCCCTAAAATAAAGTGCTTTTTCTTTGCTGTGTCCCATATATGGTTATGTAAAGAATATAATTTATAAGGCTAATGAATTTTTACATAGAATTACACCTTTGGCTCAGTGGTCTATGTCAATATATTTGCTCTACTGTGAGCCTCTACTTCAGTCAATATTATTTACATAGCCCTTGTTCCTTTGTCCCTGATGTAATTTCTGACTGTCCATCAGTACATCTATGTTCCACACTGTAATTACTCTAAGGCTAATGATGTTTTTCTTGCAATATTTGGTTATAAATTGGACAAAAAGGCTGGATTTGTGGGCAAGAATTCTGTCTTCTGGATACATTTACTACACTTACATCAGAATGTTAAATCATGCTGAATATATTGATCTTCCTAAATGAAAATACATTGTTCTAGAAGTGAAGCAGAAGGTGGAATCTTACCAGGCTTTAAATGCTTAGGGCTGTGGTGAGATGTGAAGCACAATCAGGTGAGATGTTAGATGAGGCCCATCTTGGTATTGAGATCATTGAGTCACATCTTGTATGCATGGTGATATTCTTGCCGGGGGTGCTGTGTTCCCAATTTATGCTCCATATTGCTCAGTAAATGCTTCGTTAATAGGCCAACACACAACTGTTTGCCATCTTGTCAATCTTGCCATACAAATTAACCATCAGCAAATTCAACAGGAAAAAACAAAATGGGTTCTTGTCAGGTTCAACTCATCACTTTCTCAAACACTGGGCACCAGCATCATGGACTCGCTCCATGGGCAGCAGCCACACATTGACATCCAATGTGTGACAGTCTCTATGAACCTTTGTGGACTCTTCTGCACTTCAAAGCTGCACATTGAGCTGCACCAGCATTATATTGCTACAGCAAGGATACTTTTGCACTCACGAACATGCACCTAACTCCTGGACCAGACCAAGCTGTATTTCTGGTGCCTCTCTCATTCTGTGCCTAGCAGTATACTCACAGCACCCCAGCCTTGCAATTCCTTGTTTTGCCTTTTTGTGCATTGCAACCTTAGCCAGAGATTCAGGGTTCTATTATTATTGTCTTGCCATTCCATTTAGCACAGACACAAAGCTAGAAATCTTTCCACGGTTGTCAGCGTTCAAGGGAATACCTTTGCTCAGGGGATCCCAGATCCTTTGCTGAAAGGGGTGAGGAACTGAATGACGGGTAGCATACCACCTGTCTTGATTCTTTCTGTCCTATTGTGGGTTGTTTTCCTCCTGGAATGAGAGAAATGCAGGTATTATTGGAGATGAAAGCGGCTTAGAATTATAAACTTAAAAGCAAAATGATGTAATAGCAAAAAAGAAAGATTGATTCAGATGGAGGCCAGATCTGTCACAAAAGTCAACTAACAGCTGAAACATGAATATGCCCTTTTCTCTCTCAGGTGGCTGATCTGCTTTGTATTTCCCATATTTTCTGCTTTTTATTACAACATTGTTGCTTGACAGAGTAAGATTCAATTCAAGTAAGGAACTTTTCATTTTGGTAGTTTATTTTGCTGGTTTCTGGCTAACTGGTACAAGCAAAAACTGCACTTATTTTGCACTTTTGGTTTCATGTTATTTGACTTCTGATCCTACTGGTGGAAGTTCATTGGCAAGGCACCTAGCCCCAAATTATACATTTATTAGGAAAGAGCTGAGAGTAAGGCAACATAGGATCTGGTTTTAATTTTTATCCATTACTTATTGGTGAGGCTATCTGCGGGGAATGTGTATGTTGTATTTAATGAAGTTTTATTCATTTTATGCTACTGACTTTGTCAAGGCAGGTTAGGTTAGCTGTGGGATTATGTTGCAAACAAGACAGCTTTTTAGCTTTAATTGTTAAGCGATCGATTTATATTTGACAGCAGGCTTACTGGTACAGTACTGCAATAAGGAAAAAAAAATCTATTCACTGACACTTATTTCATAACCCTTTTTGTCAGCAATGAGTGAAGTGTACTGATATCTCTCTAATGGTAATGAAATGAACCTGGAAATATTTCCTTTTCAGTGAAAGCTATGTAGAACATGGCTGTTTTGACCTAGCAGTGGTCTATTTAGGACCCTTTTTGACTTTTACAAAATATGAAAGTTAGTTTGCATGCTGTAATTGTTTTAAGGATAATGTCACTCCAAGTGGAAACAGTATAAACAAATCACGATATTTGTATAATTTCAACTCTGTTACAATCTTGAATGAAATATTTTCCCTTGAGTCTAATTTGTTTGCCAAGTATTTAGTGCATAAATGGGTAAATAATTAAGTTTAGGTCTGAAATGGCTACCCATGATATTTGGTGTGATAATTAAACAGATCTCTACATGGCATCAAAACTTCTAATAAAAACCTTCACAAGGATGCAGCGTTAATATTAATGCTGTGTATTAACATTAAATGCAGCATATCAAGCAGATAAGCCTAGCTTCTATAGAAGTAAGTACATCATCCTGGCTTGGAAATATATCACTGTTCCTTCAGTGTTGTTGGGACAAAATCCTGGTGGTCCTTTCCAACTGCATTGTCTACCTACAGCAGATGGACTGCAGAATTCAAGGAGGCAGCTCACCAACCTCTTCTCAAAAGCAAGTAGGAACGGCTAATAAATGCCTCACGAGCTACTGACACCTATATCCCACAAATAAATAAAAGATGTGTATGGTATAAAAGTCAACATGTGATGGTGAATCTATGTAATACCTGAATAAATCCACACTGTTGCCTTACATAAATATTCTGAATAGAAGTTGGAATGGATAACACCAATACAATGAATCCTAGTATCGTCACGTTGATTGTGCAATAAGTCAGTAGACAAACCAGGTCCGTTCATCATTTGCAAGACAGCCTGACAACACTACCACTAGAATTATGCAAAATTGTGTGTACTTTGGACTACACAGGTAGAGCAAGGAGTTTGATGCAATAGAAAGGGCAAAATGCCGATTCTTTATTATGCACTTTATGCAAGGAGGCACAGATATTACAAAACATGGACAAACTGAAATCATTTTCATTGGATCAGAAGAGATTATAGTTTGATTAAGCAGAAGTGTTGAAAATTGTGAAAGGATGGAACAGAATATGGAAGTAGATTTTTTCCAGCAGTTGAGTAGTCTAAAATGAGAAGACAATTTTTAAAAAAGATTTTAGGGAAGAGAGAAGAAACATTTTTACACAGCCGTGACAGTAACAGTAATCAATTGAAACAGAGAGCGTTTAATTATTAAAGAATAGTCTAGTTGATGAAAAACAAAAGATGCGAAGAGATATGGGAATTGGATGGGCATGTGGGATTAAGACAATAATTCTTAATCTATAAGGGAATAGTTCTGAAGGGCTCCGTATTCATGTAACATTGGCTGCGCCCATTGTACTGATGTGACAGTCTGTGTGCAGTGACAATAAATTCTGCCTTAGCTTTTGAAGGGAGCAAAACTCCAAAATTACTTATAGTAATTTTGCCTGACTTATACTTATTTCTATCATGCAATAAACCTCCTTATCATTAAAGAACAGGGTCTCTTTGGAAGATATACTAAATTGGTGTATCCTCTACTACTAACCTGTAAAATAGGGTTGATAATAATGAGGAAATATTGGGGAAATCCATTCTGACACCAAGTAAGAGTGTCCATAAGAGGCAATAAGCTGCATGCACTATATGGGGTATGCACTATATGCAGTCACTAGAGTCTGGATAGCAGAAATAGTGGCTCTTGTTGAAAGATTTACTTTTTAAAAAATACATGTTAAGTGAAATTGCTTGTCCTGTGATTCCAATCTGATTATTATTTGTTATTTAAAAAGTCTGACAGTCTTTTAGAGCAACCTCTTTTGGATGGGTTTTATTTTGTACAAGTGAAATTCAGATTTGACAAAAATTTCCTCTTTTTAATGAAGAACTGTAAAATGTTTGATTTTCTCTGTTATCAATAGCCTGCTAATGAAGCTGCAAAAATGTGAGGTACATTGTGGCAGTGTAGAGATTATATGATGGAATAGTACAGTGGTTACGACAGTTAAAATATTGCAATGCACTAACAATTAGTGGCTATAAAATGTGCAAGAATGTATTGCTAATTAGGGGTATGGCAGTGTAGTGGTTAAAAGGGGTAGAGATCTGTAGTAGTTACAGTGGCTTTTATTGTTTCATAGTTAGAACAAATATGATAATCTTCTGGTTTTAAAGTGGTGCCAAATAAATTGTCTCTGGACCAGTATTCCAGAAATGGAATTAATTGTCTTGAAAACATACTTAAGAAGTTGAAGTCACCAATAATAACTTGTATTTATATAGCAGCTTTAATGTAATGATAGTTTCAAGGTGCTTCATCAGAGCTTTCTGAAACAAAGTATATGACAGTGAACCACATGAAATGTTTAGTTAGATGACCAAAAGCCTGAATTGCATTTATATTGTACTTTTCACACCCATTGGACATTTTAAAGTGACGTATAACCACTGAAGTTATTTTCAAAGTGTAGTCATCTTTGTGAAATAGGAAACAAGAAAGCCATTTTATGCTGAGTAAGCTCCCACAAGCAATAATATGGTAATGACCAGATAATCTGTTTTTGTGTTGTTGTTTGTCTTGGCCATTAATGATCCCACATTGTGGGTAACTCCTTGCTCTTCTTAGAAAAAATGCCAAGAGATCATTACATTCACCCAAGCAGACAGATGTAACTTCAGTATTTCATCTGAAATGTAACACCTCTGACAGTGCAGTGCTCCCTCAATACTGCACAGGAATGTCAATCTTGATTTTTATTTGTGGTTGTTCCCTGAAGTGGGACTTAAATCTGGAATCTTGTGATTTATGCTACAAACTGAGTCATGGCTGACATTCTTAGTCAAAAAGGTGAGTTAAGAAGAAGTCAAACTCATGAGCTCCATGTCTGCTGTTGACGTAAGTAAATGTCAACTCCATTATGTAGGGAAAGGGAAATAAGAGAAGTTACAGAGTGATTGAGGACTACTTGTGCCAGATTTCTATGCATTGCATAGAGCCACTAAATCTTCATTTTCGGGTAGTTTTGGCAGGCAGTTTCCAAGCAGATGTTTTTATAATTGCCACTACTTTATCAGCATTGCCAGAGGTTTCCCTAACCAAAGTAAGAATTCCAAATCTGGGTGATTCATGTTTCTTAACAAGGAGAAAGTGAGGACTGCAGATGGTGGAGATCAGAATCAAGAGTGTGGTGCTGGAAACGCACACAAGTCAGGCAGCATCAGAGGAGCAGGAAGTGCTTATGCCCGAAACATCATTTCTCCTGCTTGTTGGATGCTGCCTGACCTGCTGTGCGTTTCCAGCACCACACACTCAATTCTGATTCAGATACATGCATATTGAAGCCCACTGAAGGCCTCCAAATTGTCAAAGCATTAAACATGAAATGTAATTTTGTTGGAAAGTCACACCTTTGATCTGGTTTTGGACTTCATGCCCTTCTTTGGAACTACACTGTGGTTTCTGATGGGTGCTCCTGTTGAATCTGTCGTCAGCAATGGATATTCATCTTGAATATTTTAAATGATCCCATTCACTGGGTTTAGAACAGATTAGTGAATGAATCAAAATGTTGGATGGTAGTCCCATCCCACCGTATCAATGCCATCAAAAATAACTTTCCAGATTTTTCAGCACATACACTTCCTGATAGGGAATAAGGTACATTTGGTGTATGTTGACCCAAAATGCCTTTTAGAGAGCGAGTTGAAGGAGAGTTCAAGGGGCAGGATACCCCTAAGAATTGTGATAAAGGTATCTAGGATTTTGGCTGAGAGGAGTGAGTTTATGATTATTTTTGTGTATCTGTGTGAGTGTGGTGGATTGTCACTTTAAAAGTCTGATCATGTGATTATTTTAGAAGGAAACCGGTTAATCTAACACTATTGTCTGTGGAGCAGTTGCCTCCTTAATTAAGTTTCTGATGTTGCTAAACACTTAGGCCTCCTCGTCTTTGTTGAAATGTAACAATTATGACTATGTTAGGCTGTTGTTTGACTAGGCAGTGAATAACTCTCCCAATTTTGGCACAAGTTCTCAGGTGTTAATGAGGCAGACTTTGATCACCTGGGCTGCGTTTGAGCAGTTCTGTGCCAAGGTCAGTGCCAAGTGTCTGTCTGGTTTTATTCTTATTATGCTTTGTCATAGTGCTATGATACAACTCAGTGACTTGCTAACCCATTGAGAGAGCATTTAAGAGTCAGCCATGTTACTATGTCTGTAGAGTCATGTAGAAGCTAGATCGGGTAAAGGTTTTCTGATTGATTGAATGATGGTGGTGCCAATTTGACAATAATGGCTACCATTCTTGTTAATAGCTTTTAATTCCAGATTCAATTTTTCAAATAAATTTAAATGCTCAAGATTTCAGTATCTCCAGGTCCTTAGTTCTGGTCTTCAGGTTTCCAGGGGGTCTTGTTGCACATTGTTGTGTCTCTATCAGAAGCTCTGATTTCATGTCCCAATTGCCCCTGGAGAAGTGTGATTCCATGCATGAACATGTTGATTAAAAATACTTTTTAGTTGCCAGTTCAATAGGTTAACCACTATGCTACTACTATTCCCTGTCAAATCAGTTTAAATACAAGTTTGAAAAGCTGTTCTGATTTGCTGTAAGGTATGAAAATAAATGTAAATTTTGAAATCAGCATTCTGAGAAAGAAGGAAATGTGTGCCAGACTATACTATAGAGCTTAAATTAATGCAATTTTACTGATTTAGGAACTAAAAAAACAAAGTGGAGATATTGTACGAGGTTGTACAATATTTTCTTCCATTCTTTGCTAGCTGTGTCTTGTCTTACTTACAGTGGCTAGCAGGCTATGAGCTCATGTATGAGCATTACACATTTATATGACCAGTCATAACTCGGAAATTTTGAAGGGAGAAGGTCAGTAATCCAGATTGAAAATCATCACCGAGGAAAGACCCGAGGCCTAGTCTGACAGCCAAGGACATTTTTCACTGTTAGTTCTTCAGACCTTCTTATTGGCTGAGCTGAGGACAGAAGCACTGTTACTATGGCAACGCCTGCTCTACTGCAGGCATGAAGACTTGCTTTTGCTGTCTTGCAGAGGGATAAACCAACTTAATCCCAGGGTGCAGAGTCAGTGAAAAGGTTGGACCACCCCTGAGGGACATTGTGGCAAGTGCAGTGAAGGAATTAGCAACTGCAACCACTGATGTTAAGGGCAAGCGAAGGAAATCACTATGTTGTCAGCATGTCTGGAGTTGAATAAAAAATGAGACTATTACAAGTCTAGCCACTATACTTTGGAACAGCTTTTCAGACAGTAGGAAACAGAGTGACTTAGGCATTTTGTTTCATATATTGATACTTACAAATAAAAAAAATTGTAGAAATAAACAAAAATAAATAAAGATTGAACTATCTATATGCATTTGCTGATTGATTAAAATATTTTGTAGTGTTCCCAGCCCAAAATCATTTTTGATGACAAAACAAGAATGGAAATGTATCTATTATAATGTTAATAATTATACAAAGGAATGAGAAAATTGTAACACATTTCTGTCTTGAAAAATATGTGTTGCAAAAGCTTTTTTATTATTTATTTTACAGTGCAAAAATACTACCGTAGTCCTATAAAGGGTAAATTATGCAAAACTGCTTCTGCATCAATGAATAAATAAACAGCTTGCAGAATAGAGTGGGAGGACCATAAGGCATGACAGGTTTCTTAATAATGTCCTACAAGCATTTGGTTTATCATGCTAAAATAAATAGATATCTGCAATGAATTATAACATTGTCATTATTTAATTGTTCTAGTATAATGGTGGGATTCCATTGGAGTCCTGGCCTGTGACATTAAAAGGTCTCTTAAGACTTGGTCTGAATACAATTTCAATATATCGGTCTCTCATCAGAACCCATGAGCACTTGCTCCTAGCACAGTGTGCAGGTGTCTATAAGGCATTCTGCAAGTGATAGATTATCTCTCATGGGTACTGTCTCCGGGTCTTAGCACTCAGAGCAATTTGCAAGCAGAGTTCCCTCTGAACAACATGCATTGCAGACAATACCCACACACTTCTGGCATGATAAAGACTCTCGTATGTCAAAGTGACATTTAGCTTCCACTGGAGTCTGACATACATTGTCAAACTAGGCAGTTGGGGAGGGGAAGTGGGAGTGTTATGGAGCAAACAAGTTTGACAGTTGTTTTGTACCATTTTCTATTAGAATTCTAATGAAAATTTCACAGCGGGCATCTGGGTCAACTGTTTAACTCAGCTCAATTAAAATTAATATTTCAAACCTTAGTGGGAAAAGGAGTAGAAGGAAGTATTTAAGCTCAGTTGACCAGAGAAAAAAATTTGCAGTTTAGAATTTGGCACTGTGCCTACTCACTTGAGAATGACACAGCTTTCCGGTTGTGGATTTTCATCTTTGCCTTAGAGGAATTAGACTAGGTTTAGTTCTTCTGCTTGAATGAATCTTCTACTCTAATAAGTTGTTGGCATAACTATAAATGAATGTATGGGTATTCTACTTCACTTCCATATCAACACCTTCTGGTGCGTAATGTACTATAACATTCCCTCCTATAGTTTTTTTTCTGTTGTTCTGTTACAAGACTGTTCATCAGATCATTAACAACAAAGTATTTTTAAAAACCACAATGCAATAGCATACTTCCTGCTTAAGTAAACTGCTGGATAATTTATTAGGGGAACATCCAGTGTGGTTGCCCATCAAAATTAAGGTTCCTGTTTTTCAGTTCTTTTTAAGCTAGAGCATTTCAAAATAGATTGGGGAGATGATTTTAGCTTACTTACCTGAGGAAAGGGAGCACAGAGATGATTAAAATTGACCAGTGGATTTGTCACATTGACATTGTACACCATTCCTGTTGTCCCCTTCTTTTCTAATCTGCTTTTTTTAGCAGATGACAAAGACAGTCTTGAAATGAGCAGGTTTAGGCCTACACACATTAATAAGCCCTGATTGTAACTTTGAACAGATATCTGATGTGTGAAGTTATTAATCGTAAAGTCAGGATCTGGGATCAGGAAAGTAATTTTTATTTTACTTTTCTTATGGAACCAGATGTACTTTGCTACACCAGATGCCTCCACATTCTACCCCCATAGTAAACCTCACACAAGACCCATCCAAAGCCCATTCTCTGATCTACCTTTTTGTCAGTGAGATTTTTTTGGTGCTGGACATTGCTCTCTTGCCATTCAAAAATTTACTTCATTCACCAATCAGCTGCTATTTCTTGTTTGTCCAGGTGGTAAGCTGACTGGTAGCGATGCAGATGAGGTCCAAGGGTAATAGAATATTTACAGCACAGCGGGAGACCTTTTGGCCCATTGTATTTGTATTGACTCTCTGCAACAGCAACACACCAGGCCTCACCCCATTCCTTTGGTATTCCATCTGTTTTTTTTATATGAATAATTGGCCAATTCTCTTTAGAAAGCCTCAAATTAATCTGCTCCCCCTCCCCATCATACTCTTAGTCAGAACTCTGAGATC